>NW_026779121.1:0-153040 GCF_030144855.1 Hypanus sabinus | reverse complement strand
CCGCTGCACCGCTCACTGTCAATACCACTCTCCTCAGTCTGTCACAGGCCAACCCCTCACCGAGACGGTTATCGGCCCTCAACATACCACCGCTGCAACGATCTCACTGTCAATTACCCACACCTCAGCCCTGTCACAGGCCAAACCCCTCACCGAGACGGTATCGGCCCTCACATAACACCCGCTGCACCGCTCACTGTCAATTACCCACACCTCACCTGTCACAGGCCGACCCCTCACCGAGACGGTATCGGCCCTCAACATAACACCGCTGCACCGCTCACTGTCAATTACCCACTCCTCAGTCCCTGTCACAGGCCAACCCCTCACCGAGACGGTATCGGCCCTCAACATAACACCGCTGCACCGCTCACTGTCAATTACCCACACCTCAGTCTGTCACAGGCCAACCCCTCACCGAGACGGTATCGGCCCTCAACATAACACCGCTGCACCGCTCACTGTCAATTACCCACTCCTCACCCTGTCACAGGCCAACCCCTCACCGAGACGGTATCGGCCCTCAACATAACACCGCTGCACCGCTCACTGTCAATTACCCACTCCTCAGTCTGTCACAGGCCAACCCCTCACCGAGACGGTATCGGCCCTCAACATAACACCGCTGCACCGCTCACTGTCAATTACCCACTCCTCACCCTGTCACAGGCCAACCCCTCACCGAGACGGTATCGGCCCTCAACATAACACCGCTGCACCGCTCACTGTCAATTACCCACTCCTCACCCTGTCACAGGCCAACCCCTCACCGAGACGGTATCGGCCCTCAACATAACACCGCTGCACCGCTCACTGTCAATTACCCACACCTCAGTCTGTCACAGGCCAACCCCTCACCGAGACGGTATCGGCACTCAACATAACACCGCTGCACCGCTCACTGTCAATTACCCACTCCTCACTCTGTCACAGGCCAACCCCTCACCGAAACGGTATCGGCCCTCAACATAACACCGCTGCACCGCTCACTGTCAATTACCCACTCCTCAGTCTGTCACAGGCCAACCCCTCACCGAACGGTATCGGCCCTCAACATAACACCGCTGCACCGCTCACTGTCAATTACCCACTCCTCAGTCTGTCACAGGCCAACCCCTCACCGAGACGGTATCGGCCCTCAACATAACACCGCTGCACCGCTCACTGTCAATTACCCACTCCTCACCCTGTCACAGGCCAACCCCTCACCGAGACGGTATCGGCTCTCAACATAACACCGCTGCACCGCTCACTGTCAATTACCCACTCCTCACCCTGTCACAGGCCAACCCCTCACCGAGACGGTATCGGCCCTCAACATAACACCGCTGCACCGCTCACTGTCAATTACCCACTCCTCACCTGTCACAGGCCAACCCCTCACCGAAACGGTATCGGCCCTCAACATAACACCGCTGCACCGCTCACTGTCAATTACCCACTCCTCAGTCTGTCACAGGCCAACCCCTCACCGAGACGGTATCGGCCCTCAACATAACACCGCTGCACCGCTCACTGTCAATTACCCACTCCTCAGTCTGTCACAGGCCAACCCCTCACCGAGACGGTATCGGCCCTCAACATAACACCGCTGCACCGCTCACTGTCAATTACCCACTCCTCAGTCTGTCACAGGCCAACCCCTCACCGAGACGGTATCGGCCCTCAACATAACACCGCTGCACCGCTCACTGTCAATTACCCACTCCTCACCCTGTCACAGGCCAACCCCTCACCGAGACGGTATCGGCCCTCAACATAACACCACTGCACCGCTCACTGTCAATTACCCACTCCTCACCTGTCACAGGCCAACCCCTCACCGAGACGGTATCGGCCCTCAACATAACACCGCTGCACCGCTCACTGTCAATTACCCACTCCTCACTCTGTCACAGGCCAACCCCTCACCGAGACGGTATCGGCCCTCAACATAACACCGCTGCACCGCTCACTGTCAATTACCCACTCCTCACCCTGTCACAGGCCAACCCCTCACCGAAACGGTATCGGCCCTCAACATAACACCGCTGCACCGCTCACTGTCAATTACCCACTCCTCAGTCTGTCACAGGCCAACCCCTCACCGAGACGGTATCGGCCCTCAACATAACACCGCTGCACCGCTCACTGTCAATTACCCACTCCTCACCCTGTCACAGGCCAACCCCTCACCGAGACGGTATCGGCTCTCAACATAACACCGCTGCACCGCTCACTGTCAATTACCCACTCCTCACCCTGTCACAGGCCAACCCCTCACCGAGACGGTATCGGCCCACAACATAACACCGCTGCACCGCTCACTGTCAATTACCCACTCCTCACCCTGTCACAGGCCAACCCCTCACCGAGACGGTATCGGCCCTCAACATAACACCGCTGCACCGCTCACTGTCAATTACCCACACCTCACCCTGTCACAGGCCAACCCCTCACCGAGACGGTATCGGCCCTCAACATAACACCGCTGCACCGCTCACTGTCAATTACCCACTCCTCAGTCTGTCACAGGCCAACCCCTCACCGAGACGGTATCGGCCCTCAACATAACACCGCTGCACCGCTCACTGTCAATTACCCACTCCTCACCCTGTCACAGGCCAACCCCTCACCGAGACGGTATCGGCCCACAACATAACACCGCTGCACCGCTCACTGTCAATTACCCACTCCTCACTATGTCACAGGCCAACCCCTCACCGAGACGGTATCGGCCCTCAACATAACACCGCTGCACCGCTCACTGTCAATTACCCACACCTCACCCTGTCACAGGCCAACCCCTCACCGAGACGGTATCGGCCCTCAACATAACACCGCTGCACCGCTCACTGTCAATTACCCACTCCTCAGTCTGTCACAGGCCAACCCCTCACCGAGACGGTATCGGCCCTCAACATAACACCGCTGCACCGCTCACTGTCAATTACCCACACCTCACCCTGTCACAGGCCAACCCCTCACCGAGACGGTATCGGCCCGCAACATAACACCGCTGCACCGCTCACTGTCAATTACCCACTCCTCACCCTGTCACAGGCCAACCCCTCACCGAGACGGTATCGGCCCTCAACATAACACCGCTGCACCGCTCACTGTCAATTACCCACTCCTCAGTCTGTCACAGGCCAACCCCTCACCGAGACGGTATCGGCCCTCAACATAACACCGCTGCACCGCTCACTGTCAATTACCCACTCCTCACCCTGTCACAGGCCAACCCCTCACCGAAACGGTATCGGCCCTCAACATAACACCGCTGCACCGCTCACTGTCAATTATCCACACCTCACCCTGTCACAGGCCAACCCCTCACCGAGACGGTATCGGCTCTCAACATAACACCGCTGCACCGCTCACTGTCAATTATCCACACCTCACCCTGTCACAGGCCAACCCCTCACCGAGACGGTATCGGCTCTCAACATAACACCGCTGCACCGCTCACTGTCAATTACCCACTCCTCACCCTGTCACAGGCCAACCCCTCACCGAGACGGTATCGGCCCTCAACATAACACCGCTGCACCGCTCACTGTCAATTACCCACTCCTCACTCTGTCACAGGCCAACCCCTCACCGAGACGGTATCGGCCCTCAACATAACACCGCTGCACCGCTCACTGTCAATTACCCACTCCTCACCCTGTCACAGGCCAACCCCTCACCGAGACGGTATCGGCCCTCAACATAACACCGCTGCACCGCTCACTGTCAATTACCCACTCCTCAGTCTGTCACAGGCCAACCCCTCACCGAGACGGTATCGGCCCTCAACTTAACACCACTGCACCGCTCACTGTCAATTACCCACTCCTCACCCTGTCACAGGCCAACCCCTCACCGAGACGGTATCGGCCCTCAACATAACACCGCTGCACCACTCACTGTCAATTACCCACTCCTCACCCTGTCACAGGCCAACCCCTCACCGAGACGGTATCGGCCCTCAACATAACACCGCTGCACCGCTCACTGTCAATTACCCACTCCTCAGTCTGTCACAGGCCAACCCCTCACCGAGACGGTATCGGCCCTCAACATAACACCGCTGCACCGCTCACTGTCAATTACCCACTCCTCACTATGTCACAGGCCAACCCCTCACCGAGACGGTATCGGCCCTCAACATAACACCACTGCACCGCTCACTGTCAATTACCCACTCCTCACCCTGTCACAGGCCAACCCCTCACCGAGACGGTATCGGCCCTCAACATAACACCGCTGCACCGCTCACTGTCAATTACCCACTCCTCACCCTGTCACAGGCCAACCCCTCACCGAGACGGTATCGGCCCTCAACATAACACCGCTGCACCGCTCACTGTCAATTACCCACTCCTCAGTCTGTCACAGGCCAACCCCTCACCGAGACGGTATCGGCCCTCAACTTAACACCACTGCACCGCTCACTGTCAATTACCCACTCCTCACCCTGTCACAGGCCAACCCCTCACCGAGACGGTATCGGCCCTCAACATAACACCGCTGCACCGCTCACTGTCAATTACCCACTCCTCACTCTGTCACAGGCCGACCCCTCACCGAGACGGTATCGGCCCTCAACATAACACCGCTGCACCGCTCACTGTCAATTACCCACTCCTCAGTCTGTCACAGGCCAACCCCTCACCGAGACGGTATCGGCCCTCAACATAACACCGCTGCACCGCTCACTGTCAATTACCCACTCCTCAGTCTGTCACAGGCCAACCCCTCACCGAGACGGTATCGGCCCTCAACATAACACCGCTGCACCGCTCACTGTCAATTACCCACTCCTCACCCTGTCACAGGCCAACCCCTCACCGAAACGGTATCGGCCCTCAACATAACACCGCTGCACCGCTCACTGTCAATTATCCACTCCTCACCCTGTCACAGGCCAACCCCTCACCGAGACGGTATCGGCCCTCAACATAACACCGCTGCACCGCTCACTGTCAATTACCCACTCCTCACCCTGTCACAGGCCAACCCCTCACCGAGACGGTATCGGCCCTCAACATAACACCGCTGCACCGCTCACTGTCAATTACCCACTCCTCACCCTGTCACAGGCCAACCCCTCACCGAAACGGTATCGGCCCTCAACATAACACCGCTGCACCGCTCACTGTCAATTACCCACTCCTCACCCTGTCACAGGCCAACCCCTCACCGAAACGGTATCGGCCCTCAACATAACACCGCTGCACCGCTCACTGTCAATTACCCACTCCTCACCCTGTCACAGGCCAACCCCTCACCGAAACGGTATCGGCTCTCAACATAACACCGCTGCACCGCTCACTGTCAATTATCCACTCCTCACCCTGTCACAGGCCAACCCCTCACCGAGACGGTATCGGCCCTCAACATAACACCGCTGCACCGTTCACTGTCAATTACCCACTCCTCACCCTGTCACAGGCCAACCCCTCACCGAAACGGTATCGGCTCTCAACATAACACCGCTGCACCGCTCACTGTCAATTACCCACACCTCACCCTGTCACAGGCCAACCCCTCACCGAGACGGTATCGGCTCTCAACATAACACCGCTGCACCGCTCACTGTCAATTACCCACTCCTCAGTCTGTCACAGGCCAACCCCTCACCGAAACGGTATCGGCTCTCAACATAACACCGCTGCACCGCTCACTGTCAATTACCCACTCCTCACCCTGTCACAGGCCAACCCCTCACCGTGACGGTATCGGCTCTCAACATAACACCACTGCACCGCTCACTGTCAATTACCCACTCCTCAGTCTGTCACAGGCCAACCCCTCACCGAGACGGTATCGGCCCTCAACTTAACACCACTGCACCGCTCACTGTCAATTACCCACTCCTCACCCTGTCACAGGCCAACCCCTCACCGAGACGGTATCGGCCCTCAACATAACACCGCTGCACCGCTCACTGTCAATTACCCACTCCTCACCCTGTCACAGGCCAACCCCTCACCGAGACGGTATCGGCCCTCAACATAACACCGCTGCACCGCTCACTGTCAATTACCCACTCCTCAGTCTGTCACAGGCCAACCCCTCACCGAGACGGTATCGGCCCTCAACTTAACACCACTGCACCGCTCACTGTCAATTACCCACTCCTCACCCTGTCACAGGCCAACCCCTCACCGAGACGGTATCGGCCCTCAACATAACACCGCTGCACCGCTCACTGTCAATTACCCACTCCTCACCCTGTCACAGGCCAACCCCTCACAGAGACGGTATCGGCTCTCAACATAACACCGCTGCACCGCTCACTGTCAATTACCCACTCCTCAGTCTGTCACAGGCCAACCCCTCACCGAGACGGTATCGGCTCTCAACATAACACCGCTGCACCGCTCACTGTCAATTACCCACTCCTCACCCTGTCACAGGCCAACCCCTCACCGAGACGGTATCGGCCCTCAACATAACACCGCTGCACCGCTCACTGTCAATTACCCACTCCTCACCCTGTCACAGGCCAACCCCTCACCGAGACGGTATCGGCCCTCAACATAACACCGCTGCACCGCTCACTGTCAATTACCCACTCCTCAGTCTGTCACAGGCCAACCCCTCACCGAGACGGTATCGGCCTCAACATAACACCGCTGCACCGCTCACTGTCAATTACCCACACCTCACCCTGTCACAGGCCAACCCCTCACCGTGACGGTATCGGCCCTCAACATAACACCGCTGCACCGCTCACTGTCAATTACCCACTCCTCAGTCTGTCACAGGCCAACCCCTCACCGAGACGGTATCGGCTCTCAACATAACACCGCTGCACCGCTCACTGTCAATTACCCACTCCTCACTCTGTCACAGGCCAACCCCTCACCGAGACGGTATCGGCCCTCAACATAACACCGCTGCACCGCTCACTGTCAATTACCCACTCCTCACCCTGTCACAGGCCAACCCCTCACCGAGACGGTATCGGCCCTCAACATAACACCGCTGCACCGCTCACTGTCAATTACCAACTCCTCAGTCTGTCACAGGCCAACCCCTCACCGAGACGGTATCGGCCCTCAACATAACACCGCTGCACCGCTCACTGTCAATTACCCACTCCTCAGTCTGTCACAGGCCAACCCCTCACCGAGACGGTATCGGCCCTCAACATAACACCGCTGCACCGCTCACTGTCAATTACCCACTCCTCAGTCTGTCACAGGCCAACCCCTCACCGAGACGGTATCGGCCCTCAACATAACACCGCTGCACCGCTCACTGTCAATTACCCACTCCTCAGTCTGTCACAGGCCAACCCCTCACCGAGGACGGTATCGGCCCTCAACATAACACCGCTGCACCGCTCACTGTCAATTACCCACACCTCACCCTGTCACAGGCCAACCCCTCACCGAGACGGTATCGGCCCTCAACATAACACCGCTGCACCGCTCACTGTCAATTACCCACACCTCACCCTGTCACAGGCCAACCCCTCACCGAGACGGTATCGGCCCTCAACATAACACCGCTTCACCGCTCACTGTCAATTACCAACTCCTCAGTCTGTCACAGGCCAACCCCTCACCGAGACGGTATCGGCCCTCAACAAAACACCGCTGCACCGCTCACTGTCAATTACCCACTCCTCACCCTGTCACAGGCCAACCCCTCACCGAGACGGTATCGGCCCTCAACATAACACCGCTGCACCGCTCACTGTCAATTACCAACTCCTCACTCTGTCACAGGCCAACCCCTCACCGAGACGGTATCGGCCCTCAACATAACACCACTGCACCGCTCACTGTCAATTACCCACTCCTCACTCTGTCTCAGGCCAACCCCTCACCGAGACGGTATCGGCCCTCAACATAACACCGCTGCACCGTTCACTGTCAATTACCCACTCCTCACCCTGTCACAGGCCAACCCCTCACCGAGACGGTATCGGCCCTCAACATAACACCACTGCACCGCTCACTGTCAATTACCCACTCCTCACCCTGTCACAGGCCAACCCCTCACCGAGACGGTATCGGCTCTCAACATAACACCACTGCACCGCTCACTGTCAATTACCCACTCCTCAGTCTGTCACAGGCCAACCCCTCACCGAGACGGTATCGGCCCTCAACATAACACCGCTGCACCGCTCACTGTCAATTACCCACGCCTCAGTCTGTCACAGGCCAACCCCTCACCGAGACGGTATCGGCCCTCAACATAACACCGCTGCACCGCTCACTGTCAATTACCCACTCCTCACCCTGTCACAGGCCAACCCCTCACCGAGACGGTATCGGCCCTCAACATAACACCACTGCACCGCTCACTGTCAATTACCCACTCCTCACTATGTCACAGGCCGACCCCTCACCGAGACGGTATCGGCCCTCAACATAACACCACTGCACCGCTCACTGTCAATTACCCACTCCTCACCCTGTCACAGGCCAACCCCTCCCCGAGACGGTATCGGCCCTCAACATAACACCGCTGCACCGCTCACTGTCAATTACCCACACCTCACTCTGTCACAGGCCAACCCCTCACCGAGACGGTATCGGCACTCAACATAACACCGCTGCACCGCTCACTGTCAATTACCCACTCCTCACCCTGTCACAGGCCAACCCCTCACCGAGACGGTATCGGCCCTCAACATAACACCGCTGCACCGCTCACTGTCAATTACCCACTCCTCACCCTGTCACAGGCCAACCCCTCACCGAGACGGTATCGGCTCTCAACATAACACCGCTGCACCGCTCACTGTCAATTACCCACTCCTCAGTCTGTCACAGGCCAACCCCTCACCGAGACGGTATCGGCTCTCAACATAACACCGCTGCACCGCTCACTGTCAATTACCCACTCCTCACCCTGTCACAGGCCAACCCCTCACCGAGACGGTATCGGCTCTCAACATAACACCGCTGCACCGCTCACTGTCAATTACCCACTCCTCACCCTGTCACAGGCCAACCCCTCACCGAGACGGTATCGGCCCTCAACATAACACCGCTGCACCGCTCACTGTCAATTACCCACTCCTCACCCTGTCACAGGCCAACCCCTCACCGAGACGGTATCGGCCCTCAACATAACACCGCTGCACCGCTCACTGTCAATTACCCACTCCTCACCCTGTCACAGGCCAACCCCTCACCGAGACGGTATCGGCCCTCAACTTAACACCGCTGCACCGCTCACTGTCAATTACCCACTCCTCACTATGTCACAGGCCAACCCCTCACCGAGACGGTATCGGCCCTCAACATAACACCGCTGCACCGCTCACTGTCAATTACCCACACCTCAGTCTGTCACAGGCCAACCCCTCACCGAGACGGTATCGGCCCTCAACATAACACCGCTGCACCGCTCACTGTCAATTACCCACTCCTCAGTCTGTCACAGGCCAACCCCTCACCGAGACGGTATCGGCCCTCAACATAACACCGCTGCACCGCTCACTGTCAATTACCACTCCTCAGTCTGTCACAGGCCAACCCCTGACCGAGACGGTATCGGCTCTCAACATAACACCGCTGCACCGCTCACTGTCAATTACCCACTCCTCAGTCTGTCACAGGCCAACCCCTCACCGAGACGGTATCGGCCCTCAACATAACACCGCTGCACCGCTCACTGTCAATTACCCACTCCTCACCCTGTCACAGGCAACCCCTCACCGAGACGGTATCGGCCCTCAACATAACACCGCTGCACCGCTCACTGTAAATTACCCACTCCTCACTCTGTCACAGGCCAACCCCTCACCGAGACGGTATCGGCCCTCGACATAACACCGCTGCACCGCTCACTGTCAATTACCCACACCTCACCCTGTCACAGGCCAACCCCTCACCGAGACGGTATCGGCCCTCAACATAACACCGCTGCACCGCTCACTGTCAATTACCCACTCCTCACCCTGTCACAGGCCAACCCCTCACCGAGACGGTATCGGCCCTCAACATAACACCGCTGCACCGCTCACTGTCAATTACCCACTCCTCACCCTGTCACAGGCCAACCCCTCACCGAGACGGTATCGGCCCTCAACATAACACCGCTGCACCGCTCACTGTCAATTACCCACTCCTCAGTCTGTCACAGGCCAACCCCTCACCGAGACGGTATCGGCTCTCAACATAACACCGCTGCACCGCTGACTGTCAATTACCCACTCCTCACCCTGTCACAGGCCAACCCCTCACCGAGACGGTATCGGCCCTCAACTTAACACCACTGCACCGCTCACTGTCAATTACCCACTCCTCACCCTGTCACAGGCCAACCCCTCACCGAGACGGTATCGGCCCTCAACATAACACCGCTGCACCGCTCACTGTCAATTACCCACTCCTCAGTCTGTCACAGGCCAACCCCTCACCGAGACGGTATCGGCCCTCAACATAACACCGCTGCACCGCTCACTGTCAATTACCCACTCCTCAGTCTGTCACAGGCCAACCCCTCACCGAGACGGTATCGGCCCTCAACATAACACCGCTGCACCGCTCACTGTCAATTACCCACTCCTCACCTGTCACAGGCCAACCCTCACCGAGACGGTATCGGCCCTCAACATAACACCGCTGCACCGCTCACTGTCAATTACCCACTCCTCACCCTGTCACAGGCCAACCCCTCACCGAGACGGTATCGGCCCTCAACATAACACCGCTGCACCGCTCACTGTCAATTACCCACTCCTCACCCTGTCACAGGCCAACCCCTCACCGAGACGGTATCGGCCCTCAACATAACACCGCTGCACCGCTCACTGTCAATTACCCACTCCTCACCCTGTCACAGGCCAACCCCTCACCGAGACGGTATCGGCCCTCAACATAACACCGCTGCACCGCTCACTGTCAATTACCCACTCCTCAGTCTGTCACAGGCCAACCCCTCACCGAGACGGTATCGGCCCTCAACATAACACCGCTGCACCGCTCACTGTCAATTACCCACTCCTCACCCTGTCACAGGCCAACCCCTCACCGAGACGGTATCGGCCCTCAACATAACACCGCTGCACCGCTCACTGTCAATTACCCACTCCTCAGTCTGTCACAGGCCAACCCCCTCACCGAGACGGTATCGGCCCTCAACTTAACACCACTGCACCGCTCACTGTCAATTACCCACTCCTCACCCTGTCACAGGCCAACCCCTCACCGAGACGGTATCGGCCCTCAACATAACACCGCTGCACCGCTCACTGTCAATTACCCACTCCTCACCCTGTCACAGGCCAACCCCTCACCGAGACGGTATCGGCCCTCAACATAACACCGCTGCACCGCTCACTGTCAATTACCCACACCTCACTCTGTCACAGGCCAACCCCTCACCGAGACGGTATCGGCCCTCAACATAACACCGCTGCACCGCTCACTGTCAATTACCCACACCTCACCCTGTCACAGGCCAACCCCTCACCGAGACGGTATCGGCCCTCAACATAACACCGCTGCACCGCTCACTGTCAATTACCCACTCCTCAGTCTGTCACAGGCCAACCCCTCACCGAGACGGTATCGGCCCTCAACATAACACCGCTGCACCGCTCACTGTCAATTACCCACACCTCACCCTGTCACAGGCCAACCCCTCACCGAGACGGTATCGGCCCTCAACATAACACCGCTGCAACCGCTCACTGTCAATTACCCACTCCTCAGTCTGTCACAGGCCAACCCCTCACCGAGACGGTATCGGCCTCAACATAACACCGCTGCACCGCTCACTGTCAATTACCCACTCCTCAGTCTGTCACAGGCCAACCCCTCACCGAGACGGTATCGGCCCTCAACATAACACCGCTGCACCGCTCACTGTCAATTACCCACTCCTCACCCTGTCACAGGCCAACCCCTCACCGAGACGGTATCGGCCCTCAACTTAACACCGCTGCACCGCTCACTGTCAATTACCCACTCCTCAGTCTGTCACAGGCCAACCCTCACCGAAACGGTATCGGCTCTCAACATAACACCGCTGCACCGCTCACTGTCAATTACCCACTCCTCACCCTGTCACAGGCCAACCCCTCACCGAGACGGTATCGGCCCTCAACATAACACCGCTGCACCGCTCACTGTCAATTACCCACTCCTCAGTCTGTCACAGGCCAACCCCTCACCGAGACGGTATCGGCCCTCAACTTAACACCACTGCACCGCTCACTGTCAATTACCCACTCCTCAGTCTGTCACAGGCCAACCCCTCACCGAGACGGTATCGGCTCTCAACATAACACCGCTGCACCGCTCACTGTCAATTACCCACTCCTCACTCTGTCACAGGCCAACCCCTCACCGAGACGGTATCGGCCCTCAACATAACACCGCTGCCCCGCTCACTGTCAATTACCCACTCCTCAGTCTGTCACAGGCCAACCCCTCACCGAGACGGTATCGGCCCTCAACATAACACCGCTGCACCGCTCACTGTCAATTACCCACTCCTCACCCTGTCACAGGCCAACCCCTCACCGAGACGGTATCGGCCCTCAACATAACACCGCTGCACCGCTCACTGTCAATTACCCACTCCTCAGTCTGTCACAGGCCAACCCCTCACCGAGACGGTATCGGCCCTCAACATAACACCGCTGCACTGCTCACTGTCAATTACCCACTCCTCAGTCTGTCACAGGCCAACCCCTCACCGAGACGGTATCGGCCCTCAACCTAACACCGCTGCACCGCTCACTGTCAATTACCCACTCCTCAGTCTGTCACAGGCCAACCCCTCACCGAGACGGTATCGGCCCTCAACCTAACACCGCTGCACCGCTCACTGTCAATTACCCACTCCTCACCCTGACACAGGCCAACCCCTCACCGAGACGGTATCGGCCCTCAACATAACACCGCTGCACCGCTCACTGTCAATTACCCACTCCTCACCCTGTCACAGGCCAACCCCTCACCGAGACGGTATCGGCCCTCAACATAACACCGCTGCACCGCTCACTGTCAATTACCCACACCTCAGTCTGTCACAGGCCAACCCCTCACCGAGACGGTATCGGCCCTCAACATAACACCGCTGCACCGCTCACTGTCAATTACCCACTCCTCACCCTGTCACAGGCCAACCCCTCACCGAGACGGTATCGGCCCTCAACATAACACCGCTGCACCGCTCACTGTCAATTACCCACTCCTCAGTCTGTCACAGGCCAACCCCTCACCGAGACGGTATCGGCCCTCAACATAACACCGCTGCACCGCTCACTGTCAATTACCCACTCCTCAGTCTGTCACAGGCCAACCCCTCACCGAGACGGTATCGGCTCTCAACATAACACCGCTGCACCGCTCACTGTCAATTACCCACTCCTCAGTCTGTCACAGGCCAACCCCTCACCGAGACGGTATCGGCCCTCAACATAACACCGCTGCACCGCTCACTGTCAATTACCCACACCTCACCCTGTCACAGGCCAACCCCTCACCGAGACGGTATCGGCCCTCAACATAACACCGCTGCACCGCTCACTGTCAATTACCCACTCCTCACCCTGTCACAGGCCAACCCCTCCCCGAGACGGTATCGGCCCTCAACTTAACACCGCTGCACCGCTCACTGTCAATTACCCACACCTCACCCTGTCACAGGCCAACCCCTCACCGAGACGGTATCGGCCCTCAACATAACACCACTGCACCGCTCACTGTCAATTACCCACTCCTCAGTCTGTCACAGGCCAACCCCTCACCGAGACGGTATCGGCCCTCAACATAACACCGCTGCACCGCTCACTGTCAATTACCCACTCCTCAGTCTGTCACAGGCCAACCCCTCACCGAGACGGTATCGGCCCTCAACATAACCCCGCTGCACCGCTCACTGTCAATTACCCACTCCTCACCCTGTCACAGGCCAACCCCTCACCGAGACGGTATCGGCTCTCAACATAACACCGCTGCACCGCTCACTGTCAATTACCCACTCCTCAGTCTGTCACAGGCCAACCCCTCACCGAGACGGTATCGGCCCTCAACATAACACCACTGCACCGCTCACTGTCAATTACCCACTCCTCACTCTGTCACAGGCCAACAAATCACCGAGACGGTATCGGCCCTCAACATAACACCGCTGCACCGCTCACTGTCAATTACCCACACCTCAGTCTGTCACAGGCCAACCCCTCACCGAGACGGTATCGGCCCTCAACATAACACCGCTGCACCGCTCACTGTCAATTACCCACACCTCACCCTGTCACAGGCCAACCCCTCACCGAGACGGTATCGGCCCTCAACATAACACCGCTGCACCGCTCACTGTCAATTACCCACTCCTCACCCTGTCACAGGCCAACCCCTCATCGAGACGGTATCGGCCCTCAACATAACACCGCTGCACCGCTCACTGTCAATTACCCACTCCTCACCCTGTCACAGGCCAACCCCTCACCGAGACGGTATCGGCCCTCAACATAACACCGCTGCACCGCTCACTGTCAATTACCCACACCTCACCCTGTCACAGGCCAACCCCTCACCGAGACGGTATCGGCCCTCAACATAACACCGCTGCACCGCTCACTGTCAATTACCCACTCCTCAGTCTGTCACAGGCCAACCCCTCACCGAGACGGTATCGGCCCTCAACATAACACCGCTGCACCGCTCACTGTCAATTACCCACTCCTCACCCTGTCACAGGCCAACCCCTCACCGAGACGGTATCGGCCCTCAACATAACACCGCTGCACCGCTCACTGTCAATTACCCACACCTCACCCTGTCACAGGCCAACCACTCACCGAGACGGTATCGGCCCTCAACATAACACCGCTGCACCGCTCACTGTCAATTACCCACTCCTCACCCTGTCACAGGCCAACCCCTCACCGAGACGGTATCGGCCCTCAACATAACACCGCTGCACCGCTCACTGTCAATTACCCACACCTCACCCTGTCACAGGCCAACCCCTCACCGAGACGGTATCGGCCCTCAACATAACACCGCTGCACCGCTCACTGTCAATTACCCACTCCTCAGTCTGTCACAGGCCAACCCCTCACCGAGACGGTATCGGCCCTCAACTTAACACCGCTGCACCGCTCACTGTCAATTACCCACTCCTCACCCTGTCACAGGCCAACCCCTCACCGAGACGGTAACGGCCCTCAACATAACACCGCTGCACCGCTCACTGTCAATTACCCACTCCTCACCCTGTCACAGGCCAACCCCTCACCGAGACGGTATCGGCCCTCAACATAACACCGCTGCACCGCTCACTGTCAATTACCCACTCCTCAGTCTGTCACAGGCCAACCCCTCACCGAGACGGTATCGGCCCTCAACATAACACCGCTGCACCGCTCACTGTCAATTACCCACACCTCAGTCTGTCACAGGCCAACCCCTCACCGAGACGGTATCGGCCCTCAACATAACACCGCTGCACCGCTCACTGTCAATTACCCACTCCTCAGTCTGTCACAGGCCGACCCCTCACCGAGACGGTATCGGCTCTCAACATAACACCGCTGCACCGCTCACTGTCAATTACCCACTCCTCACCCTGTCACAGGCCAACCCCTCACCGAGACGGTATCGGCCCTCAACATAACACCGCTGCACCGCTCACTGTCAATTACCCACTCCTCAGTCTGTCACAGGCCAACCCCTCACCGAGACGGTATCGGCCCTCAACATAACACCGCTGCACCGCTCACTGTCAATTACCCACTCCTCAGTCTGTCACAGGCCGACCCCTCACCGAGACGGTATCGGCCCTCAACATAACACCGCTGCACCGCTCACTGTCAATTACCCACTCCTCACCCTGTCACAGGCCAACCCCTCACCGAGACGGTATCGGCCCTCAACATAACACCGCTGCACCGCTCACTGTCAATTACCCACTCCTCACTATGTCACAGGCCAACCCCTCACCGAGACGGTATCGGCCCTCAACATAACACCGCTGCACCGCTCACTGTCAATTATCCACTCCTCACTCTGTCACAGGCCAACCCCTCACCGAGACGGTATCGGCCCTCAACATAACACCGCTGCACCGCTCACTGTCAATTACCCACACCTCACCCTGTCACAGGCCAACCCCTCACCGAGACGGTATCGGCCCTCAACATAACACCGCTGCACCGCTCACTGTCAATTACCCACACCTCACCCTGTCACAGGCCAACCCCTCACCGAGACGGTATCGGCCCTCAACATAACACCGCTGCACCGCTCACTGTCAATTACCCACTCCTCACTCTGTCACAGGCCGACCCCTCACCGAGACGGTATCGGCCCTCAACATAACACCGCTGCACCGCTCACTGTCAATTACCCTCACCTCAGTCTGTCACAGGCCAACCCCTCACCGAGACGGTATCGGCCCTCAACATAACACCGCTGCACCGCTCACAGTCAATTACCCACACCTCACCCTGTCACAGGCCAACCCCTCACCGAGACGGTATCGGCCCTCAACATAACACCGCTGCACCGCTCACTGTCAATTACCCACTCCTCACCCTGTCACAGGCCAACCACTCACCGAGACGGTATCGGCCCTCAACATAACACCGCTGCACCGCTCACTGTCAATTACCCACTCCTCACTCTGTCACAGGCCAACCCCTCACCGAGACGGTATCGGCCCTCAACATAACACCGCTGCACCGCTCACTGTCAATTACCCACTCCTCACCCTGTCACAGGCCAACCCCTCACCGAGACGGTATCGGCCCTCAACTTAACACCGCTGCACCGCTCACTGTCAATTACCCACTCCTCACTCTGTCACAGGCCAACCCCTCACCGAGACGGTATCGGCCCTCAACATAACACCGCTGCACCGCTCACTGTCAATGACCCACACCTCACCCTGTCACAGGGAAACCCCTCACCGAGACGGTATCGGCCCTCAACATAACACCGCTGCACCGCTCACTGTCAATTACCCACTCCTCACCCTGTCACAGGCCAACCCCTCACCGAGACGGTATCGGCCCTCAACATAACACCGCTGCACCGCTCACTGTCAATTACCCACTCCTCACCCTGTCACAGGCCAACCCCTCACCGAGACGGTATCGGCCCTCAACATAACACCGCTGCACCGCTCACTGTCAATTACCCACTCCTCACCCTGTCACAGGCCAACCCCTCACCGAGACGGTATCGGCCCTCAACATAACACCGCTGCACCGCTCACTGTCAATTACCCACTCCTCACCCTGTCACAGGCCAACCCCTCACCGAGACGGTATCGGCCCTCAACATAACACCGCTGCACCGCTCACTGTCAATTACCCACACCTCACCCTGTCACAGGCCAACCCCTCACCGAGACGGTATCGGCCCTCAACTTAACACCGCTGCACCGCTCACTGTCAATTACCCACTCCTCACTCTGTCACAGGCCAACCCCTCACCGAGACGGTATCGGCCCTCAACATAATACCGCTGCACCGCTCACTGTCAATTACCCACACCTCACCCTGTCACAGCCCAACCCCTCACCGAGACGGTATCGGCCCTCAACATAACACCGCTGCACCGCTCACTGTCAATTACCCACTCCTCACTCTGTCACAGGCCGACCCCTCACCGAGACGGTATCGGCCCTCAACATAACACCGCTGCACCGCTCACTGTCAATTACCCACTCCTCAGTCTGTCACAGGCCAACCCCTCACCGAGACGGTATCGGCCCTCAACATAACACCGCTGCACCGCTCACTGTCAATTACCCACTCCTCACCCTGTCACAGGCCAACCCCTCACCGAGACGGTGTCGGCCCTCAACATAACACCGCTGCACCGCTCACTGTCAATTACCCACTCCTCACCCTGTCACAGGCCAACCCCTCACCGAGACGGTATCGGCCCTCAACATAACACCGCTGCACCGCTCACTGTCAATTACCCACTCCTCACCCTGTCACAGGCCAACCCCTCACCGAGACGGTATCGGCCCTCAACATAACACCGCTGCACCGCTCACTGTCAATTACCCACTCCTCACCCTGTCACAGGCCAACCCCTCACCGAGACGGTATCGGCCCTCAACATAACACCGCTGCACCGCTCACTGTCAATTACCCACACCTCACCCTGTCACAGGCCAACCCCTCACCGAGACGGTATCGGCCCTCAACATAACACCGCTGCACCGCTCACTGTCAATTACCCACTCCTCAGTCTGTCACAGGCCAACCCCTCACCGAGACGGTATCGGCCCTCAACATAACACCGCTGCACCGCTCACTGTCAATTACCCACTCCTCACCCTGTCACAGGCCAACCCCTCACCGAGACGGTATCGGCCCTCAACATAACACCGCTGCACCGCTCACTGTCAATTACCCACTCCTCACCCTGTCACAGGCCAACCCCTCACCGAGACGGTATCGGCCCTCAACATAACACCGCTGCACCGCTCACTGTCAATTACCCACTCCTCACCCTGTCACAGGCCAACCCCTCACCGAGACGGTATCGGCCCTCAACATAACACCGCTGCACCGCTCACTGTCAATTACCCACTCCTCACCCTGTCACAGGCCAACCCCTCACCGAGACGGTATCGGCCCTCAACATAACACCGCTGCACCGCTCACTGTCAATTACCCACTCCTCACCCTGTCACAGGCCAACCCCTCACCGAGACGGTATCGGCCCTCAACATAACACCGCTGCACCGCTCACTGTCAATTACCCACTCCTCACCCTGTCACAGGCCAACCCCTCACCGAGACGGTATCGGCCCTCAACATAACACCGCTGCACCGCTCACTGTCAATTACCCACTCCTCACCCTGTCACAGGCCAACCCCTCACCGAGACGGTATCGGCCCTCAACATAACACCGCTGCACCGCTCACTGTCAATTACCCACTCCTCACTATGTCACAGGCCAACCCCTCACCGAGACGGTATCGGCCCGCAACATAACACCGCTGCACCGCTCACTGTCAATTACCCACACCTCACCCTGTCACAGGCCAACCCCTCACCGAGACGGTATCGGCCCTCAACATAACACCGCTGCACCGCTCACTGTCAATTACCCACTCCTCACCCTGTCACAGGCCAACCCCTCACCGAGACGGTATCGGCCCTCAACATAACACCGCTGCACCGCTCACTGTCAATTACCCACTCCTCACTATGTCACAGGCCAACCCCTCACCGAGACGGTATCGGCCCGCAACATAACACCGCTGCACCGCTCACTGTCAATTACCCACACCTCACCCTGTCACAGGCCAACCCCTCACCGAGACGGTATCGGCCCTCAACATAACACCGCTGCACCGCTCACTGTCAATTACCCACACCTCACTCTGACACAGGCCAACCCCTCACCGAGACGGTATCGGCCCTCAACATAACACCGCTGCACCGCTCACTGTCAATTACCCACTCCTCACTCTGTCACAGGCCAACCCCTCACCGAGACGGTATCGGCCCTCAACATAACACCGCTGCACCGCTCACTGTCAATTACCCACACCTCACCCTGTCACAGGCCAACCCCTCACCGAGACGGTATCGGCTCTCAACATAACACCGCTGCACCGCTCACTGTCAATTACCCACACCTCACCCTGTCACAGGCCAACCCCTCACCGAGACGGTATCGGCCCTCAACATAACACCGCTGCACCGCTCACTGTCAATTACCCACTCCTCAGTCTGTCACAGGCCAACCCCTCACCGAGACGGTATCGGCCCTCAACATAACACCGCTGCACCGCTCACTGTCAATTACCCACTCCTCACTCTGTCACAGGCCAACCCCTCACCGAGACGGTATCGGCCCTCAACATAACACCGCTGCACCGCTCACTGTCAATTACCCACTCCTCAGTCTGTCACAGGCCAACCCCTCACCGAGACGGTATCGGCCCTCAACATAACACCGCTGCACCGCTCACTGTCAATTACCCACTCCTCAGTCTGTCACAGGCCAACCCCTCACCGAGACGGTATCGGCCCTCAACATAACACCGCTGCACCGCTCACTGTCAATTACCCACTCCTCACCCTGTCACAGGCCAACCCCTCACCGAGACGGTATCGGCTCTCAACATAACACCGCTGCACCGCTCACTGTCAATTACCCACACCTCACCCTGTCACAGGCCAACCCCTCACCGAGACGGTATCGGCCCTCAACATAACACCGCTGCACCGCTCACTGTCAATTACCCACTCCTCACCCTGTCACAGGCCAACCCCTCACCGAGACGGTATCGGCCCTCAACATAACACCGCTGCACCGCTCACTGTCAATTACCCACTCCTCAGTCTGTCACAGGCCAACCCCTCACCGAGACGGTATCGGCCCTCAACATAACACCGCTGCACCGCTCACTGTCAATTACCCACACCTCACCCTGTCACAGGCCAACCCCTCACCGAGACGGTATCGGCCCTCAACATAACACCGCTGCACCGCTCACTGTCAATTATCCACACCTCACCCTGTCACAGGCCAACCCCTCACCGAGACGGTATCGGCTCTCAACATAACACCGCTGCACCGCTCACTGTCAATTACCCACACCTCACTCTGTCACAGGCCAACCCCTCACCGAGACGGTATCGGCCCTCAACTTAACACCGCTGCACCGCTCACTGTCAATTACCCACACCTCACCCTGTCACAGGCCAACCCCTCACCGAGACGGTATCGGCCCTCAACATAACACCGCTGCACCGCTCACTGTCAATTACCCACACCTCACCCTGTCACAGGCCAACCCCTCACCGAGACGGTATCGGCCCACAACATAACACCGCTGCACCGCTCACTGTCAATTACCCACTCCTCAGCCTGTCACAGGCCAACCCCTCACCGAGACGGTATCGGCCCTCAACATAACACCGCTGCACCGCTCACTGTCAATTACCCACTCCTCACCCTGTCACAGGCCAACCCCTCACCGAGACGGTATCGGCCCTCAACATAACACCGCTGCACCGCTCACTGTCAATTACCCACTCCTCACCCTGTCACAGGCCAACCCCTCACCGAGACGGTATCGGCCCTCAACATAACACCGCTGCACCGCTCACTGTCAATTACCCACTCCTCACCCTGTCACAGGCCAACCCCTCACCGAGACGGTATCGGCCCTCAACATAACACCGCTGCACCGCTCACTGTCAATTACCCACTCCTCACCCTGTCACAGGCCAACCCCTCACCGAGACGGTATCGGCCCTCAACATAACACCGCTGCACCGCTCACTGTCAATTACCCACTCCTCAGTCTGTCACAGGCCAACCCCTCACCGAGACGGTATCGGCCCTCAACATAACACCGCTGCACCGCTCACTGTCAATTACCCACTCCTCACCCTGTCACAGGCCAACCCCTCACCGAGACGGTATCGGCCCTCAACATAACACCGCTGCACCGCTCACTGTCAATTACCCACTCCTCACTCTGTCACAGGCCAACCCCTCACCGAGACGGTATCGGCCCTCAACATAACACCGCTGCACCGCTCACTGTCAATTACCCACTCCTCAGTCTGTCACAGGCCAACCCCTCACCGAGACGGTATCGGCCCTCAACATAACACCGCTGCACCGCTCACTGTCAATTACCCACACCTCACCCTGTCACAGGCCAACCCCTCACCGAGACGGTATCGGCCCTCAACATAACACCGCTGCACCGCTCACTGTCAATTACCCACTCCTCAGTCTGTCACAGGCCAACCCCTCACCGAGACGGTATCGGCCCTCAACATAACACCGCTGCACCGCTCACTGTCAATTACCCACTCCTCAGTCTGTCACAGGCCAACCCCTCACCGAGACGGTATCGGCCCTCAACATAACACCGCTGCACCGCTCACTGTCAATTACCCACTCCTCACCCTGTCACAGGCCAACCCCTCACCGAGACGGTATCGGCCCTCAACATAACACCGCTGCACCGCTCACTGTCAATTACCCACTCCTCACCCTGTCACAGGCCAACCCATCACCGAGACGGTATCGGCCCTCAACATAACACCGCTGCACCGCTCACTGTCAATTACCCACTCCTCACTCTGTCACAGGCCAACCCCTCACCGAGACGGTATCGGCCCTCAACATAACACCGCTGCACCGTTCACTGTCAATTACCCACACCTCACCCTGTCACAGGCCAACCCCTCACCGAGACGGTATCGGCCCTCAACATAACACCGCTGCACCGCTCACTGTCAATTACCCACACCTCACCCTGTCACAGGCCAACCCCTCACCGAGACGGTATCGGCCCTCAACATAACACCGCTGCACCGCTCACTGTCAATTACCCACTCCTCACCCTGTCACAGGCCAACCCCTCACCGAGACGGTATCGGCCCTCAATATAACACCGCTGCACCGCTCACTGTCAATTACCCACTCCTCACTCTGTCACAGGCCAACCCCTCACCGAGACGGTATCGGCTCTCAACATAACACCGCTGCACCGCTCACTGTCAATTACCCACACCTCACCCTGTCACAGGCCAACCCCTCACCGAGACGGTATCGGCCCTCAACATAACACCGCTGCACCGCTCACTGTCAATTACCCACTCCTCACCCTGTCACAGGCCAACCCCTCACCGAGACGGTATCGGCTCTCAACATAACACCGCTGCACCGCTCACTGTCAATTACCCACTCCTCAGTCTGTCACAGGCCAACCCCTCACCGAGACGGTATCGGCCCTCAACATAACACCGCTGCACCGCTCACTGTCAATTACCCACTCCTCACTCTGTCACAGGCCAACCCCTCACCGAGACGGTATCGGCCCTCAACATAACACCGCTGCACCGCTCACTGTCAATTACCCACTCCTCAGTCTGTCACAGGCAAACCCCTCACCGAGACGGTATCACCCCTCAACATAACACCGCTGCACCGCTCACTGTCAATTACCCACTCCTCACTCTGTCACAGGCCAACCCCTCACCGAGACGGTATCGGCCCTCAACATAACACCGCTGCACCGCTCACTGTCAATTACCCACTCCTCACCCTGTCACAGGCCAACCCCTCACCGAGACGGTATCGGCCCTCAACATAACACCGCTGCACCGCTCACTGTCAATTACCCACTCCTCAGTCTGTCACAGGCCAACCCCTCACCGAGACGGTATCGGCCCTCAACATAACACCGCTGCACCGCTCACTGTCAATTACCCACACCTCACCCTGTCACAGGCCAACCCCTCACCGAGACGGTATCGGCTCTCAACATAACACCGCTGCACCGCTCACTGTCAATTACCCACACCTCACCCTGTCACAGGCCAACCCCTCACCGAGACGGTATCGGCCCTCAACATAACACCGCTGCACCGCTCACTGTCAATTACCCACACCTCACCCTGTCACAGGCCAACCCCTCACCGAGACGGTATCGGCCCTCAACATAACACCGCTGCACCGCTCACTGTCAATTACCCACACCTCACCCTGTCACAGGCCAACCCCTCACCGAGACGGTATCGGCCCTCAACATAACACCGCTGCACCGCTCACTGTCAATTACCCACTCCTCAGTCTGTCACAGGCCAACCCCTCACCGAGACGGTATCGGCCCTCAACATAACACCGCTGCACCGCTCACTGTCAATTACCCACACCTCAGTCTGTCACAGGCCAACCCCTCACCGAGACGGTATCGGCCCTCAACATAACACCGCTGCACCGCTCACTGTCAATTACCCACTCCTCACCCTGTCACAGGCCAACCCCTCACCGAGACGGTATCGGCCCTCAACATAACACCGCTGCACCGCTCACTGTCAATTACCCACTCCTCAGTCTGTCACAGGCCAACCCCTCACCGAGACGGTATCGGCCCTCAACATAACACCGCTGCACCGCTCACTGTCAATTACCCACTCCTCAGTCTGTCACAGGCCAACCCCTCACCGAGACGGTATCGGCCCTCAACATAACACCACTGCACCGCTCACTGTCAATTACCCACTCCTCACTCTGTCACAGGCCAACCCCTCACCGAGACGGTATCGGCTCTCAACATAACACCGCTGCACCGCTCACTGTCAATTACCCACTCCTCACCCTGTCACAGGCCAACCCCTCACCGAGACGGTATCGGCCCTCAACATAACACCGCTGCACCGCTCACTGTCAATTACCCACACCTCACCCTGTCACAGGCCAACCCCTCACCGAGACGGTATCGGCCCTCAACATAACACCGCTGCACCGCTCACTGTCAATTACCCACTCCTCAGTCTGTCACAGGCCAACCCCTCACCGAGACGGTATCGGCCCTCAACATAACACCGCTGCACCGCTCACTGTCAATTACCCACTCCTCAGTCTGTCACAGGCCAACCCCTCACCGAGACGGTATCGGCCCTCAACATAACACCACTGCACCGCTCACTGTCAATTACCCACTCCTCACTCTGTCACAGGCCAACCCCTCACCGAGACGGTATCGGCTCTCAACATAACACCGCTGCACCGCTCACTGTCAATTACCCACTCCTCACCCTGTCACAGGCCAACCCCTCACCGAGACGGTATCGGCCCTCAACATAACACCGCTGCACCGCTCACTGTCAATTACCCACTCCTCAGTCTGTCACAGGCCAACCCCTCACCGAGACGGTATCGGCCCTCAACATAACACCGCTGCACCGCTCACTGTCAATTACCCACTCCTCACCCTGTCACAGGCCAACCCCTCCCCGAGACGGTATCGGCCCTCAACATAACACCGCTGCACCGCTCACTGTCAATTACCCACTTCTCACCCTGTCACAGGCCAACCCCTCACCGAGACGGTATCGGCCCTCAACATAACACCGCTGCACCGCTCACTGTCAATTACCCACTCCTCACCCTGTCACAGGCCAACCCCTCACCGAGACGGTATCGGCCCTCAACATAACACCGCTGCACCGCTCACTGTCAATTACCCACACCTCAGTCTGTCACAGGCCAACCCCTCACCGAGACGGTATCGGCCCTCAACATAACACCGCTGCACCGCTCACTGTCAATTACCCACTCCTCACCCTGTCACAGGCCAACCCCTCACCGAGACGGTATCGGCTCTCAACATAACACCGCTGCACCGCTCACTGTCAATTACCCACTCCTCACCCTGTCACAGGCCAACCCCTCACCGAGACGGTATCGGCCCTCAACATAACACCGCTGCACCGCTCACTGTCAATTACCCACTCCTCAGTCTGTCACAGGCCAACCCCTCACCGAGACGGTATCGGCCCTCAACATAACACCACTGCACCGCTCACTGTCAATTACCCACTCCTCACTCTGTCACAGGCCAACCCCTCACCGAGACGGTATCGGCTCTCAACATAACACCGCTGCACCGCTCACTGTCAATTACCCACTCCTCACCCTGTCACAGGCCAACCCCTCACCGAGACGGTATCGGCCCTCAACATAACACCGCTGCACCGCTCACTGTCAATTACCCACTCCTCAGTCTGTCACAGGCCAACCCCTCACCGAGACGGTATCGGCCCTCAACATAACACCGCTGCACCGCTCACTGTCAATTACCCACTCCTCACCCTGTCACAGGCCAACCCCTCACCGAGACGGTATCGGCCCTCAACATAACACCGCTGCACCGCTCACTGTCAATTACCCACTCCTCACCCTGTCACAGGCCAACCCCTCACCGAGACGGTATCGGCCCTCAACATAACACCGCTGCACCGCTCACTGTCAATTACCCACACCTCACCCTGTCACAGGCCAACCCCTCACCGAGACGGTATCGGCTCTCAACATAACACCGCTGCACCGCTCACTGTCAATTACCCACTCCTCACCCTGTCACAGGCCAACCCCTCACCGAGACGGTATCGGCTCTCAACATAACACCGCTGCACCGCTCACTGTCAATTACCCACACCTCACTATGTCACAGGCCAACCCCTCACCGAGACGGTATCGGCCCTCAACATAACACCGCTGCACCGCTCACTATCAATTACCCACTCCTCACCCTGTCACAGGCCAACCCCTCACCGAGACGGTATCGGCCCTCAACATAACACCGCTGCACCGCTCACTGTCAATTACCCACTCCTCACCCTGTCACAGGCCAACCCCTCACCGAGACGGTATCGGCCCTCAACATAACACCGCTGCACCGCTCACTGTCAATTACCCACTCCTCAGTCTGTCACAGGCCAACCCCTCACCGAGACGGTATCGGCCCTCAACATAACACCGCTGCACCGCTCACTGTCAATTACCCACACCTCAGTCTGTCACAGGCCAACCCCTCACCGAGACGGTATCGGCCCTCAACATAACACCGCTGCACCGCTCACTGTCAATTACCCACTCCTCACACTGTCACAGGCCAACCCCTCACCGAGACGGTATCGGCCCTCAACATAACACCGCTGCACCGCTCACTGTCAATTACCCACTCCTCACCCTGTCACAGGCCAACCCCTCACCGAGACGGTATCGGCCCTCAACATAACACCGCTGCACCGCTCACTGTCAATTACCCACTCCTCACCCTGTCACAGGCCAACCCCTCACCGAGACGGTATCGGCCCTCAACATAACACCGCTGCACCGCTCACTGTCAATTACCCACTCCTCAGTCTGTCACAGGCCAACCCCTCACCGAGACGGTATCGGCCCTCAACATAACACCGCTGCACCGCTCACTGTCAATTACCCACTCCTCAGTCTGTCACAGGCCAACCCCTCACCGAGACGGTATCGGCCCTCAACATAACACCGCTGCACCGTTCACTGTCAATTACCCACTCCTCACCCTGTCACAGGCCAACCCCTCACCGAGACGGTATCGGCCCTCAACATAACACCGCTGCACCGCTCACTGTCAATTACCCACTCCTCACCCTGTCACAGGCCAACCCCTCACCGAGACGGTATCGGCCCTCAACATAACACCGCTGCACCGCTCACTGTCAATTACCCACTCCTCAGTCTGTCACAGGCCAACCCCTCACCGAGACGGTATCGGCCCTCAACATAACACCGCTGCACCGCTCACTGTCAATTACC
Organism: Hypanus sabinus; assembly: GCF_030144855.1. Lineage (NCBI taxonomy): Eukaryota > Metazoa > Chordata > Chondrichthyes > Myliobatiformes > Dasyatidae > Hypanus > Hypanus sabinus. Next base: position 125,998 of record NW_026779121.1, on the reverse strand, counting down.
CACTCCTCACCCTGTCACAGGCCAACCCCTCACCGAGACGGTATCGGCCCTCAACATAACACCGCTGCACCGCTCACTGTCAATTACCCACTCCTCAGTCTGTCACAGGCCAACCCCTCACCGAGACGGTATCGGCCCTCAACATAACACCGCTGCACCGCTCACTGTCAATTACCCACTCCTCAGTCTGTCACAGGCCAACCCCTCACCGAGACGGTATCGGCCCTCAACATAACACCGCTGCACCGCTCACTGTCAATTACCCACTCCTCACCCTGTCACAGGCCAACCCCTCACCGAGACGGTATCGGCTCTCAACATAACACCGCTGCACCGCTCACTGTCAATTACCCACTCCTCAGTCTGTCACAGGCCAACCCCTCACCGAGACGGTATCGGCCCTCAACATAACACCGCTGCACCGCTCACTGTCAATTACCCACTCCTCACCCTGTCACAGGCCAACCCCTCACCGAGACGGTATCGGCCCTCAACATAACACCGCTGCACCGCTCACTGTCAATTACCCACACCTCACCCTGTCACAGGCCAACCCCTCACCGTGACGGTATCGGCCCTCAACATAACACCGCTGCACCGCTCACTGTCAATTACCCACTCCTCACTCTGTCACAGGCCAACCCCTCACCGAGACGGTATCGGCCCTCAACATAACACCGCTGCACCGCTCACTGTCAATTACCCACACCTCACCCTGTCACAGGCCAACCCCTCACCGAGACGGTATCGGCCCTCAACATAACACCGCTGCACCGCTCACTGTCAATTACCCACTCCTCACCCTGTCACAGGCCAACCCCTCACCGTGATGCCCACAACTAAATGTAATATGACACCGACAGCTAAATTCACAATGATACCAACCTAGTCACCTCTGTGACAGCGACAAACAACTCAGCGAGACAATTTCACTCACGCCGTGGCGATGACTTGTCTCTCACTCTAAAGTTTACCTTTCTATGAAATTTCATTCGCCGTGATGACGAGATACACTTCATTGTGACCCGGCACAGAATCACTTATCACAGTGACACCGACACGTCACTCACAGCAACTCAGACATGCCCCGCGCTAAGACGGGGAATCAATCATCACCACGATACTGACACATTGCCCACTGTAACAACAACAAAACCTTCACCAGGGCATTCATATTACCCTCAGAGTGACACAGACACGCCCTGCATGGTGACGCCGACGCCTCTTACTGTGCCGCCAGATTATCCTTCACTGTGACACCCTTCATCGTGACACTGACACAACATTCTCTGTGACCCGTTCGGTAGCGTCACTGTAAACGCTATACATCCTTCACCATCTCTCTCAGTGTCACAGATTCCTCACACTAAGATCACCTCCAAGCTAAACAGCCCGCTCCCTTGGGAAGATTCTAACGAGATAAACGGGACTCAGAGCCAATGTCGACTACAAGTCAATGAATTAAACTCAACACTTGAATCCAAGATATCTGAGATTTCCAACCTGGATCACTCCCGGAGAAACTGTCTTAAGAATCTTTCAGTGCTCAACTCTAATCTGACCGATCTTAAACGAATGAACAGCGATCTCCGTCACCAGTTCACTGAGATGGAAACGAAGTACAGATCTGTCAACGAAACCAAGGCTCAATTCTGTAAATTCCTGACCAGCAGAAGAGATGAGGCATCATCCCCCTTTTTCACCCGCTCCTCATCAGAGGACAGGCATGGAGAGAGGAAGAGTAGGGGGTGTGGTAAGAGATAGTATGAAGAGTGATTCACTCTGTGTTTGTCCCGGTGTGGGTGTGATTGGGCTGCGAGAAGGAAGTCTGATTCTATCACCGAATGCAGGAGAGTGTGATGGGACGGTGTGGAGGGAGATTCACTCTGTGTCTGAACCCGAGAGTGTGTGATGGGACGGTGTGGAGGGAGATTCACTCTGTGTCTGACCCCGGGAGTGTGTGAAGGGACGGTGTGGAGGGAGATTCACTCTTTGTCTGACCCCTGGAGTGTGTGACGGGACGGTGTGGAGGGAGATTCACTCTGTGTCTGACCCCGGGAGTGTGTGATGGGACGGTGCGGAGGGAGATTCACTCTGTGTCTGACCCGGTGAGTGTGTGATGGGACGTTGTGGAGGTGGATTCACTCTGTGTCTGACCACGGCATTGTGAGACGTAATACAACTTCACTCTGTGTCTCACTCCAGGAATGTTTGATACGACGGTATGGATCCAGCTTCACTCTGTGTCTGACAGAGGGATTGTGTGATGGGACAGTGCCCAGAGAGATTCACCCCATATCTGACCCCGATATGTGTTATGGCACCATGGAAAAAAAAGTTACACTCTAAATTTGGGAGTGCCTGAAGGGACGGGCCAGCGGGGGCTTCACTCTGGGTCTGAATCCGGGAATGTGTGATGGGATAGTGATAAGACAGCATCAGTCTGTGCCTGATGCCGGAAGAGAGTGATGGGACGATAAAGAGGGAGCTTCAGTCTGCATCTGAACCCGGGAGTGGGTGATGGGACGGTGAGGAGGGAGAATCACTCAGTCTCTGACCACGGGATTGTCTGATCTGGCGGTGTGGAGGGAAATTCACTCAGTGACTGATCACGGGAGTGTGTGATAGGACGGCGTGGAGAAAGATTCACTCTGTGTCTGACACCGGGAGTGTATGATGGGACGGTGCGGATAGAGATTCACACTGTGTCTGCCCCGGGAGTATGTGATTGGACGGTGTAGCGGGAGCTTCACCCTGTGTCTGACTCCGGAGTGTGTGTTGGAAAGGAGTCGAAGAGCTTTGTGTCTAACTTTGTGTCTAACCCTGAGTGTGTTTAATGGGACGTTGGGGGGGGGGGGGGGGGGAGATTCACTCTGTGTCTGACCCCGGGTGTGCGTGATGGGAAACCAGCGACATCTGCTGTTTTCAGCGGAAGTTAACTTTTTCTGATCCCAGTCGGTGCAATGGGAATCATGGAGGGAGATTCATTGCTTTTTGTTCCTGATTTGCAGAGCAAACGTGTCCGCAGAACTGGACCGAAAACGCAGATCGGTGTTATTTCATATCCACATTGGAGAAATCTTATGATGGAGCGAGGGAACATTGTTCAGACTTTGATGCAAGGCTCCTCGAAATAAATTCTAACCTCGAAAGGGTATGTGACTCACGGGTTCTAATATAGATTGAATGACACCTCACTGCCCCATCACACACTCCCGGGGATAGACACTGAGTGAAACTCACTCCAGAATCAGAATCAGAATCAGGTTTATTTTCACCGGCATGTGACATGAAATTTGTTAACGTATGAGCAGCATTTCAATTCAGTACATAATCGAGCAGAGAGAGAAAATATAATAAATAAAACAAACAAGCAATTAAATCACGTATATTTAATAGATTATTTATGATGTGATAAAGACATGGATAAAGACATGTGATAAAGATTCATACATGGTGTACATTATAAAAAGTGAGGAAGTGGCTAAAGCGTCAAAGTCCATTCAGGAATCGGATGGCGGAAGGGAAGAAGCTGTTCCTGAATCATTGTGTGTGTGCCTTCAGACTTCTGTATCTCCTACCTGATGGTTACAGAGAGCAAACGGCATGCTCTTGACGGGGTGACGGGGGTCTTTTATAGTCGACAACACACACAGAATGCTGGTGGAACACTGGCAGGCCAGGCAGCATCTTTAAGGAGAAGCACTGTCGAAGTTTCAGGCCGAGACCCTTCGTCAGGACCCGAAACGTCGGCAGTGCTTCTCCTTATAGATGCTGCCTGGTCTGCTGTGTTCCACCAGCATTTTGTGCGCGTTGTTTGTATTTCCAGCATCTGCAGATTTCCTCGTGTTAGCTCTATAATAATGGACTATGCCTTTCTGAGACACGACTCACTAAAAATGTCCTGGTCAATTTGTAGGCCAGTGCTCAAGATGGAGCTGACTAGATTTACAACTTTCCTCAGTATTTTTTGTTTTCTGTCCAGTGCAGTAACCCGTTCATAACAGACAGTGATGCAGCCTGTCAGAAAGCTCTCCATGGTAGAACTATGGAAGATTTTCAGTGTGCCCGAATGAGGACCCTCCACGCCATCCCTTCACACACTCCTGGGGTCAGGCAGAGAGTGGACACTCCATCTACATCGTCCCATCACACCTTCATGCCATCAGAAACTGGGTGACTCCGTCCGTGTAAAGTCAGGCATGGAGGGAGGCTAAATGTAACCCTCAGCTTCGACCAGCATGCGTTTCTCCGGGTGTTCGGGGGTGGGGACCGATACTGCCTCCGGCCCGGCCAAGATGAGAAATATTGTTTGTGTGGACGTGTTGCCCGTTTACAAATCAACCCCACGAAAAAACGATTGGGCTTTATGATTCTTCATTTGACTCCCGACCCCATTCCAAGTCCGCTCAGGCCTGCAGTCTACGACATCCCCTTTCTGGCATCTTCTCTCTCCATCTTCTGCCGAACGAATATCCGCGAGTCCCTCGCTCTCAGGCTCACAGGAAAGAAAACCCCTCCTATCATGGGACGCCACAAAGTCCAAAGCCCCCGTTATCTCTCGTCATAACACAAACACACTGCTGCTACAGAGAAACCATTACATTAGCAGTGAAACATTTTGCAGGGCGTTGGATGCACATTAATCAAAGGGATTTAATTTCACAGAATTTTGTTTCCATCTCTAACGGTTATGAACCCGGAACTTACTGGATTGGAAAATGCAGAGACGGGTGAGGTTTGGATTGTTACAGGTCGGTGGTGTGGGAGGGGCACGAGGCCTTGAGGAGGGAGTCGGTTAGTGGATGTGGCTTTCAGACTTACACGAGGTCGTGGGTCAGTGGAATTAGTTTCGAGAATGACAGAGTGCTGTGGGGACAGAGTGAGATAGTGGGATTAGTTTGAACACTGACACAATTCTGTGGGAAGTGAGTGGGTCAGTGGGATTAGTTTGAGCACTGACACAATTATGTGGGAAGAGAGTGGGTCTGTTCAGTAATTTGGAGACTGACACATGTCGCTCAGGAGAGTAGAACAGTGGGATTAGATTGTTTAGTGACGCAGGGTTGTCGAGAGAGGGTGGAGAAGTGGGATTAATTTGGGAACTGACTCGATATTGTAAGGGAGAGCGGTGGTAGGTGGATTCGTACGGTCAAGACCCGGGGCTGTGGCGAAAGCGCAGATTAGTGGGATTAGTTTGGCGACGGTCACCGGTTGTCTGCTGGATCTGTTTTGTCTCTGTTGAAATTGTCTAACCCTCTTTGACAGGAATGTGGACTCCTATATTCTCTACAATCTCTTCGAGAGACGGCCCAGCTGCAGTAAGTGCGACCCGTACCGGTTCTACAAGTGCAGAAGGAAATACAGATTCATCTGCGAGAAGTCTGCACATTTATACCCGCATATTCCTGAAGAGATCCAAGGTCTCTGTCAACAGCCTGTCGGGTTGACCTCAAACAAGTGATTACACCCCACTATTCCCCATTCAATCTACCCCACTCTCACTCCCCCATCCGTTCATCCCTTCCCACCCTCTCTTCTCCTCCATCCTACTCCATTCTCCTCCTTTACACTCAGCCCCATTTTTTCACACTACCCTCCCTCTCCCCATCGAGACCACTCTACTCCCCGAACGGCCCCGCTTTCCTTCGCCACCCTCATTTACTCGAACTTTCTACTCCTCTTCTCTCTCTGCCCTTCTTCTACCCAACTCATTCCGCTTCTCCCCCTTTCTATCCCTCTCGAACCCCATTGTCTGTCCTCCCCTCTCGGTTCCCTTAACAAACTCTCACCTCAATTGTGTGCACACTGGCTCTCCATTATCCAACCCAGGAGGGAAAAGACAGTGCTCATTCACCCATCTGTGACTCTCCTGGCTTCATACACACGCTCCAAGGAACAAAGTCTCATCCTTTTCGCTCTCTCTCCATAACTTAGACCCGCGAGACCCGGCAACATCCTTTTTAATCTCCTTCTGCAGTCTTTCCAGCTCAGTGGCATCTTTCGTACAGGATGGAGACCGGAACTGAACACCGCCCTTGCAAGCGCGGACTCAAAAACGTCGTTTACAGCGAAGATGTAAATTGGGAAAATTGATAAATTTTAAGGACAAAAAAGGTGAATATCGAGAGCGTGTTTAAGTGTTCAGGGAACGTTCGCAATCTGATGGCGGAGGGAAAGCAACTACTGTAAATTGTTCAGTTTACAGCCGCCTGTACCCCCTCCCCGATGCTACCAATGAGCACAGGGCATTTCCCGGCGGGAGGGGGTCCTCGCTGATGGATGTGGTCTTGCCGAGGCATTCTATCTTGAATAAGTCCTCGATGGAGGGGAGGTTTGTGCCCGTGATGGGGTTGGCTGAGCCTAGAACACTCTGCAGCCTCTGGCGACCCTCTGCATTGCGGCCTTCACACCAGGCGTCGATGCGACGTCAGAACACACTCCACAGTACATCCGGAGAAATTCTCGAGTTTTCAATGACAGACCACATCCCCTCAAACTCCTGACGTTGTAATCCCTTCTGTAAAGAGAGAGATCTGGACGGTGGTGAAGGTACGTGCAGAGTCAGGTCTAGAATACTCTCAGACTCAGATTAGAAATAACCAAGACTACAGTAAATAAATCCAAAGAGGAAAAGAAACTCCTACGGTTGAGCACTGAGAGTTCAACTCGTCTTTTAACTACAGATATTCCACGAAGGAATGTTGTAGGCTATATTGTCAGTCTGAGTCACAAATGGAAAGTAACAGCTCTCGATACCCCGGGGAATGGGAGTGCCGAACTTGGATGCAGGTTCCCTTGTAGGTTAAACAGCACGCTGTTCTGGAAAGACATCACTGCTGCAGTCTATGAACTCCTCCTCAAGACTGACTCGAACTAATTGATTGTGCAAGGTAAAGTCCCCCATGATAACTGCTGTTCCATGCTTACATGCCTCAGATATTCCTCTGCTTCCTGTCAGTGACACTGTAATGATATTATTCTCTGTTCCATTGACAACTTACACCAGTGAGTTTTTCACTTTCCTGTTCGTTATCTCAACCCAGATGGATTCAACATTCCGCTCCTTAGATCTTACATCGTCTCACTCAGTCGCCCAGATTTCATCCTTAATAAAGAGCGCTATCCGACCACCTTGAACCTCCTGCCTGTCCTTCTGTATTAACTGAGAGCCTTGAATATTTAATTTGCAATCCTTTCCACCCTGCAACCACGTCTCTATAATGGCGACTAAATCACTCCCCTTTGTCGTGATTTGTGCCACAAGTTCACTGACCTTATTTGGAAAACTACGGGCAATCAGATAAAGTGCTTTTACACTCATTGTGCTTTTAAAATCATATCATCTTTCTCTCTTTACACGTGAAGTCTCTGCGCTTCACTTCACTCCATTCCTACTTTTCACTTTATTATCTTTTCATTTTACGTCCACTTTATCCACACGAGACAGGTGTCTCTTTTGGTGGGGGTATATTTCAGTCAGTTTCTAATCGTTGCTTTTATATTCTCCTAATCTGCAAATGAATGCTGAAGTCTCTCCCCCCTCCCCCACCCGCCACGTCTTTCCGAACCGCTCAACTCTGGATGGAGACCGTGAGCCCATTTTGGCGAACTTACCAATCATGTAAGTCTCTCTCTGTCCTCCTGTGGAGGATCAGCTCCGTCTCTGAGCTCAGCGAGGGAAATGAACCATTGTCAGCGGAAGCCCGTGTTGACAAGGGGGTTTGACCGACTCAAACTAACACCGTATGAACAACTGGTAAAGAGACCGGGGGAGGAGAGAGATTGACGCTGGTGCAGAGGGGGATAGAGTGAGACGAAGGAGGCGCGGCAAAGAGCAGCGAGCGTGGAGAGTTAGTGGGGGGGGGGGGAGATTTGTTTTGGCGGAGAGAGAGAAGTGGCTAACAGGGGCAAACCTGGTAGGGAGGGTACGAGTAGGGGTAGTCTGACTTGGGAAAGTAAGAGTTGGAGATCGGCAAACGTGAAGGGATGGAGACTTGGAGAGGGATTGGAAGAGCGAGGGAGAAAAGAGAGGGCGAGCAAACGAGAGAATGAGAGAGAATGGGAGACGGAATGTGAGGAAGGGGGGAGAAGGGGAGGAGAGGGGGAGCGGGAAAGTGAAGGGAAGAATGAGGGTGAGGGAATGATGTTGGTGGGAGGGAATAATGAAATGAGCGAGAGAAAGGAAATGAAAGGAGCGAGTGGAGTATAGAGGGGGGTCAGGCGTACGGAGGATGGATTTGCGTCACTAATACAGAGCCTCCATGGTCCTGGACATTTACATTGCGCCGGCGGTTCCTGGTCTGCTCGTCGGAAGCCTCCACTGCTCCGGCCGTCCCCTGTGGCCATGAGAAATCGCGGCCCCGGGACAAACACCCAAACCCTCTCCCTCCCCTCATCTCTTGCCGTCTCTGATTTCGTGTCTCTGTATCACCGTGAAGACTCACAAAACCAGAAGTACATCCAGGAAAGGTGAGGGTCTGAATATATCCCCAAGTCTCCACCCGCCTTCCGGCTCTTCTGCATCTCCCTCTCCCCCTCCTCGCGCTCTGCCTTTCTATCCTCACCGTCTCTCTCCTCCGTGCCTCCGCCTGTCTCCGCCTCCCAACCCGCTACGCCGTCTTTATCTCTTTCCATCTCACCCTCTCTCTTGATTCTCACCCTGACGGTAACAGATCTGCCTCCCACATCTCTTTCTCTACACCTTTCTGCATTCTGTCGCCCCGCACCGTAACCTCTTCACACCTCCCCCCCCCCCCACACTGTCTCTAACCCTCGCTACCTTTATCAGGCGAAAGGAAACAAAGGGAACTGGAACGTGACCCACTGATTGGTTCAGGAATGGGGATGACCCCTGGGTCAAGGTCAAAATCCTTGACGCACAAGCCTTCACAGAACACATCAACTCGGTGGATGAAAACATTAACTTTACACCGGACGCGTCGAGAACAATGTACCGCCGTTTTTAGACTGTGGAGTCCTTATCAGAGGAATTATACATCTGGATCTTGAAGTTTACAGCAAACCAACACAGACAGATCACCATCTACGGTTTGACTCTGATCACCCATTAGAACATAATTGTGGGTTATCAGAACACGACATCACCACGCCAACAGTAAACACCCATCCCCCAAATGTCATAGTTTTTTGACTGTGTCATGTAACACCATGATCCTGGAGAACGTTGTCTAATTCTTACTGTGTACTGTACCAGTAGTTATGGTTGAAGTGACAATAAGACGTGTCTTGACTTGACTACACTCCCAGTACCCACTCATGGGGTCAGACTTGACTTGACTTGCAAAAGACAGGGAGCGCAGGTATTTGAGAGAAGTCTTGAAGGCGTGCGGCTACCTGGACTGGGCCTTCGTCAATACAGCAACAACAAAAATAAACAGACGAGACGTCATCCCAGCAGACGGCCGGAAGGAGCAAAGCAAACGGAAAAACAGAGTCTTGCCATACGAAGCCAGGGAATACATAGAAACTCAGAAGGGTTCTCAATAGATGAAGGAAACCCAGTGGATGTTGTATGCATGTATTTCAGTAAGGCCTTTGACAAGGTCCCGTATGGGAAGTGACTTAGGAAGATCCAGCCTCTAGGTATGCATGGAGAAGTAGTAAATTGGATTAGACATTGGCTTAGTGGGAGAAGGCTGAGAGTGGTAGTGGAGGATTGCTTCTCTGAGTGGAGGCCTGTGACAAGTGGTGTGCCACAGGGATCAGGGCTGGGTACATTGTAATTTGTCATCTATATCAATGATCTGGATGGTAATGTGGTAAATTGGATCGGCAGATTTGCTGATGATACAAAGATTGGAGGTGCAGTGACAGTAAAGAAGATTTTCAAACTTGCAGGGGTATTTGGACCAGCTGGAAAAATGGACTCAGAAATGGCAGATGGAGTTTAATACAGACAAGTGCGAGGTAATGTACTGTGGAAGGGAAAACCAAGGTTGAACAAAGTAAATGGTAGATAAATATTGTGTTTATATTTTGTATCAGTTTCTGTCTGAACGTGCCTGTAGGTTTAGCAAAACACAGGGGTTATGTGGCATAGAAGCAGAGAACATTACAACAGAAACAGGCCAAGTAAATGGTAGTAAAAGGTGTGCAGTAGAACAAAGGGATCTGGGAAGACAGATGCAAAATTCCCTAAAAGTGGCGTCACCGATAGATTTGGTAGTAAAGAAAGCTTTCGTTACATTGGTCTTTATAAATCAAAGTATTGAGTATAAGAGTTGGAATGTTATGATGAGGTTGTATCAGGTAATGGTGAGAACTCAGAGAACGGTTGAATAGGTTAGGAGTTTATTCCCTGGAGCTTTGAGGAATGAGGGGAGATTTGACAGAGGAGTATAAAATTATCATGAGTATGCATAGAGTGAATGCAAGCAAGCTTATTCCACTGAGGCTAGGGGGAAAATAAAGAGGACATGGGTTAAGGGTGAAGGAGGTAAAGTTTAAAGGGAACATTGGCTGGGGGCTTCTTCACGCAGAGAGTGGTGAGTGTGTGGAACGAGCTGCCAGATGAAGTAGTAAATGCGGGCTCACTTTTAATATTTAAGCAAAACTTGGACAGGTACATGGACGAGAGGTGTAGGAGGGATATGGGCCAGGTGCAGGTCTGCGAGACTAGGCAGAAAAATGATTCGGCACAGCCAAGAAGGGCCAAAAGGCCTGTTTCTGTGTTGTAATGTTCTTTGGTTCTATGCCACCAAACCCCTGTGTTTTTCTAAATCTACAGCCACGTTCAGACAGAAACTGAAACAAAATATAAACAGAGCAATATTAATCTGCTATCAAATGGAATGAGAACTGCACAGATCTGTATAACGGAGACGGAAAACAACCACTTCACAAGCGGATGGCTCACATTAGGAGGGCTCAGCCCTCAGGTCCATGTTCGTCTGTATATCTACATCTCGAGGACAAGGGACACTCCTTTGATAACAACTATGTGCACACATTGCACAGGTGGTTTGAAAGAGCATTTTAAAATAGCCATCTTTGTCAAACTAGAAAACGCATCCCTGAACACCACCTATCAGCAACTCACAATGCAGTCCTCACCCCTGCCTTTCCACAGTCGGTGACACCTCCATTGATGTAAAGATAAGTGATGACCCTCTTAATACCTCTACGACTCTTACCGACTCTCAATTGATTGCTGTGCCTTCAAACAACTCACAGAGTTTATCAGCCGGAAAACAACCCACCATGGATCAGAACTGAATAAACCTCATCCGAAGGATTTATGGCGAAACGACTTCGAGGCAACATTGACGCGTCCAATTGGTGTGATTTACTACTGATTGTTAAACAATGACCTGTCAGACTGACAGCTTTCATAGACATTTCTTTCTACGTTCCTGACATCCTCACTATCCCATTTGTCGTTCTCACGTCATCATCAACACCTCTATCACATATTTTCCCTCCTTCCAACCTGTTCCCCCCTCCCGCTCACCGCTTTACTCTGTCTCGCCCTTCTCCTCCATCTCTACTCTCTCCAGATCTCCCTCTACCCGCCCTCTCCCTCCCAGCCACTCCATTCCCTTTCTCTCTGTCCCTCCATCGTCCCTATATACCTTTACCAACTCTCTGTCTCTATGTCCTGTCTATCAATCTCCCGCTACCACATTTTGTCTCTCCCGTTCTCTCACTCACCTGCTCCTTGAACTGTCTCTGAATATTTCCCATTTTTGTTTCTCCCCTACCCACTGTACACTCGTTTCCCTCTTCCCACTTTCTCCCATTCCCACAGAATTTTCACCTGACGGAAATCTGACCTCTTGAATTCACAACCCGGGGTCAGAGAGCGAGTGATACTCCCTGAAGACGGCCCCATCACACACTACCGGGATCAGACGCAGAGTGAATCTCCCTCAACACTGTCCCATCGCACGCCCCTGGGGTCAGACACAGAGTGAATCTCCATCAACACTGTCCCATCACACATCCCTGGGGTCAGACGCAGAGTGTATCTCCCTCCATACCGTCTCTTCACACACTCCAGACAGACTCCAGGTGGCGCTCCGTCAACACCGTCCCATCGCACACTCCCAGGGCCAGACAGTGAGTGAAGTTCCCTCCTCACACTGTCATATAGTAGCAGAGTAACAAATGTGCGAATCCCTTTTTCCCTGACAACTCTCCCCTCTCACCAATATCCAGCACCTCCAAGTTCCGGTAGTCTGGAATGGTGTATCTGTCTCAGAGATAGTATGCGTGTATGACCGGATGCAGTGCAGAGGGAAACGGAGGAGAGGGAGGGCAATGCAGATGTGGAGAGATTTCAGTTACTGAGTGGAAACCGTGTAGAACCACACGACCGGTCTGTCCACATGGAAACGCAGAGAGGCTGAGCCCGAGGGATCGACATCAGATGGTGAGGAGGAAGTGTAACACCGGACGTCAGCTCTCACCAATTCTCCCCACAATTCCCTGTGAACACAGAGTGGGAGGCGATTGGGTGGGAGCGGGTAGTAATGATGAGGTGGGGAAACGGAAATGGGCATCGGGGAGAATAGGGATGGTGGAGAGGGGAGAGGTGCAGACACCCCAATGTTGCAAAAAACAAAGAGGCTGTTGCTGGACTACAAGAGGATTGGAGACAGGCTCTCTACTTAAATCAATGAATTTTCGGTTGAGAGGGTGTGTAGCTTAAATTTCCTCAGGATCCTCATCACCTAGAATCTCACGTGGTCTGCACATACCTGCTGTGTGGTGAAAAATGCATAGCAGCGCCTCTTTCACCTCAGGCGGTAACGACGTTTGGTGTGGGCCCCCCAAAACATAAAAACTTCCCATATCCGCACAATTGAGAGCATCCTGACTGGCTACGTCACTGCCTGGTCTGGGAACTGTACTTCCCAAAATCGGAGGACTCTGCAGAGAGCGGTGTGTACAGCCCTGCGCATCTGTAGATGTGAACCTCCACCTATTCGGACATTTCCAAAGACGGGTGTGCAAAAGGAGCGGGAAGGATCACTGGGGACCCGAGTCGCCCCAACAACAATCCATTCCGAGAACGCGTACCGCATTAAGAAAAAACAGGACCAACAGAGCGTCTTCCGCCCGGCCATCAGACTGATTAATTCACGCTAATACCTTTAAATTGCTGTGTTATATTGACAGTCCTGTTGTACATTATATTTATGACAAATTGCACATTCCTCATTTAGACGTAACATAAAGATTTACTCCTCATGTATTTGAAGCCTGGAAGAAATGATGTCAATTCAATTCAAACGACGAAAAGGGGAGCGGTGTAGATGCGGGACAAGGTGACGGAGACGAGGAGGGGTGTAGATGAGGGACAAGGTGGCGGAGGTGGGGAGAACTGGAGAGTGGACTGGAGTTGCCGAGGATATCTTCAGTCTGTCACTGCTGCAGACGCAATTACCCCCCACTTGAAAGGACCACCTGGACAGTACAACACCGGGCAGCTGTCCTCCTCATATAGAAACCTCAGTCAGTGCAGATCGGCAGTGAAATCCCCGATCTACAGATAGTGCTGAGGAAGCAGAGAGGCTACAGAATGTTCCAGAGAGATTCAGCGAATGGGGAAAGAAGCGGTTCATGGATCCCAGTGTTGGGATGTGTATGGTCATGCACTTTGGTGGAGGAAATAAAGGCACAGACTGTTCTATAAACGGGGAGAGAATTCAAACACTTGAGATAAAAAGAGACTTGGGAGTCCTTGTGCTGGATTCCCTGAAGATGAATTTGCAGGCGGAGTCGGTGGCGAGGAAGCCAAATGCAATGCAGCATTCATGTCGAGAGGATTAGAATAGAACAGCAGGGATGTAAAGTTGAGGCTTTATAAAGCACTGGTGAGGTCTCAAGGAAGATTGTAAGCAGTTCCGGGTACATTACCTAATCCCGCAGGATGTGTGTGCATTGGAAAGGTTTGAAAGGAAGTTCACGGAAATGATTCCGGGATTGACCAGATTATTAAATCAGGGGCGTTTGATGGCTGTGACTCTGAAGAATGGTCGAGTGGTGGGACGTGGGAGGGTGTAGCCTGGTGTTTATGAAAATGTTCAAATGCTTAAAGGCCTCGATGCAGTAAATGTGAAGAGAAGTTTCCTTATTGTGGGAGAGTCTAAGGCCAGTTGGCAAATATGGAATAGAGATTAGGAGAATTTCTTCCGCCTTACTGGAATGAACCGAAGGAATCTTTTGCCCTAGTAGACCGCGAAGGTTCCGGCCTGATATTTAAGGCAAATGTTGAGAGATTCTTGATAAGTCAGGTCAGGTAGGGATACAGGGGCTGAGATTGGGGAGATTGGGGCTGAGAGGGAAATGGATCGGCCATCATGAAATGTCGGAGCGGACTCGATGGGCCAAAGAGCTTAATTCTGCCCCTCTACCCTAAGAACATATTTGAAGTTCCTGTGCTGCTGTGTGTCAGCATCTCAGAGGATCTACACTGGACATGTAAACGCGAAGGAAGTATATTCATCGGTAGGCATCCAGGATTCGGAACCTTCATTCCCCCGATTGTGGTTAGCTGTCACTTGCCCTTTAAGGCTCTGACTGCCAATTATTGCCAGGCAGAATTAAAGGGCTCATGCTTTACTAGCATTTCTGCTGCTCCAAATTGTGATTTAATCTCTGAATTTCGTAACCGTCGTCCTTCTTTTTCGAGTCTGAGTCAGAATGCATCCCAGACCATGCTCTACCCCTGTTCAACACCACCCACAGATCTAACATTATAGAAGGTGTTGCAAAGTCAGGAGTCTGAGAAGATTTGGCCTTTCACTGAAGACAGTGTGGCCTGGTGTGGTGGCCGCAGGGGACAGGGTCTCCGGAGGCTGCAGAAGGATGTAGACTCAACCAGCTTCAAAGGCACCACCTTCCCCAGCATCGGGGACATTTCAAGATGCGATGCCTCGAGAAGGGGGCATCCATCAGCGAGGCCCCTCACCCCGCGACAAACTCCCTGCTCAATACCACGATCGGGAAAGAAGTACAGAATCTTGAACACTCAACGCTTCGGAAACACCTCCTTCCCCGCCAGCACCACGTTTTTGAACGCATGTGCACCACCACCACATTTTTCAGCTTTTTATCATCAATTATTTTGTAATTTACATTGATTCTATATCTTTGCGCCGTATCGATGCTGTAAAACAACAAATTCCAGGCCGTTTAAGTTTCAGATAATAATTGAAATAGCGATTCCGGTGAAAAACATCCGATAGGTTGGACAGGACACATGGCCCGCTGGTCTTCATCAGTCACACTGAGTACAGGAGTCGGGAGGTCACGTTGCCGTGGTACAAGACGTCGGTGAGGCCGCCCTGCTTTAGGAAAAATGCCGGTGAACTGGATATATTGTACAGGGAATTCTACGGGGATGTGGCCGAAACTCGGAGGACTGAGTTATGGTGGGAGGGAAGGAAAGCTGGGACTTTATTTCCTGGAGAGTAATTGTAAATTTACAGATTTCCTTAAACCCAAGAGGGGAACAAACAGAGGGAATAGGCATAAGCTTTTACCGAGGGCTGTGTTGTCGAGCACCAGACGGCACAGGATTAAGTTGAGAGTGGGTGGAAAGCAGAAAGAGAGAGCGAGATCAGGGAGACGGTGGGTTTGGAGAGAACGTGGAGGGGAGGCAGTGTGTGCCTGGGGGAGGGAAGTGGAGAGAGGTGTAAGGGTTGTGCAGAAGAAGCAGAGAATATGCGGGCCGAGAAATTTCGAGGAAATAAGGGGAGGGGAGGGGTAGACTGAAAGGTAGAGGGAGCGGGGAAGAGCGGGACGAGGGAATAGCGGGAAAGAATAGGGTAGACGGCGAAAAGGGTTTGTCGGTGTGTGGTGGGGAATAATATGATGGAGACAAGAGGAGGAGATGGAGTAGGAGGTTGGGGCAAAGAAGGTGGGGAGCGAGAAAATTTAGAAAATGGGGGTAGTCACTGGATTCATGTCGCCTCCACTGGCTGTTGACAGAGACCCTGGATCTCTTCAGCAATATCCGGGAACAATGGTGCCAACTTCTCGCAAATGAAGCGCCGAATACTAACACAAGGCTGCCTCCTTACGTACGGCTCGCAGTCTCTGCAGTCGGACGTTCCCGGGGACACATTGTACAGAAGGGACAAGCCCACATTCTTGTCCAAGAGGGTTAAACAAGTTCAACAGAGGCAAAACAGCTCCAGCAGAGAACCCGAACCGAGAGACCGTCCGTAAGATAATCCCATCAAATCGCTCTCTCCTAACAGCCTGTGTCAGTCCCCAAACTCATCCCACTCAACCATTCTCTTCCCACAGACCTGTGTCTCCAAACTAATCCCACCGGACTACTTCCTCACCACAGTCCTCTGTCAGTCTCTATACGAATCGAACAGGCCCACCCTCCCCCCTCTGATCTGTTTTAGTCCCCGAACAAACCCCACTATCCCACCGTCTCCCCACAGATCTATGTCTGTCCCGAAATGAATCCCAGTGTTCCACACTCTTCCCTCTGATCAGTTTCAGTCACTGAACAAACCTCACTGTCCCAACGTCTCAGCACAGATCTATTTCTGCCCCAAAATGAATCCCACTGTTCCACACTCTTCCCTCGCCCTGTGCCGGTCCCAGATTAATCCCGCTGCCCAACCCTCTACCCGGAGCTTCGGGCCTGCCTCCTGACATATTCCACTACTCTGCGCTCTCCCCATAGCCTCTGGTCCGCCTCCTGATTTATACCACTGGCACACTATCTCCCTAATCCTTGCGTCAGTTCGGAAACTAACCCTTTAATCAACTGTGTGCCCACCGGCCTGAATCGGTCTCCAAACTAATCCAGTTGTCCTACATTCACCCCTCAGATCCTTGTCATTCACCAAACTAATCCCACTGTTGCTCCCTCTCGTCACAGACCGGCGACTATCTTCAAAATGATCCCACTGCACCGCGCTGTGCTCACCCACATGAGTCAGCAGCAAAATAATCCCTGTGTACTCATCTCTCCCCACTGTCCCCTGGCAGATTCCGAAATATTCCCACTGTACTGTCCTTCCCCGACAGACACGTGTCGGCCCCAAAACGTTCCCAATGTACAACACGCTCCCGACAACCTCGTACAGTCTCATCGTAAACTAACCCAGTTTCTTCCGTCAGGACTATGTCAATGCTCAACTCTCACCCCACATATCAGTAGAAATCTCACCCGTCTTCGCATTTTTCAATCCAGTATGCACGGGTTAGGTACAAAAGTTTGTGGGATACAAAGCTCTGTGAAATTCAATTTATTTCATTAATGCCAATAATTGAAAAGTATCAATTTAGCTTTTCTCTGTTGATTACAAAAGGAATCTGTGATGGGACGGTGCGCAGGGAGCTTCACTCTGTGTCTGACAACGGGAGTGTGTGATGGGACGGCGTGGAGTGAGATTCACTCTGTGTATGACCCCTGGAGTATGTGATGGGACCGTGTAGATCAATAATCACTCTGTGTCTGACCCCGGGAGTGTGTGATGGGATGGTGTGGAAGGTGATTCACTCTGTGTCTGACCTCGGGAGTGTGTGATGGGACGATGTGGATGGAGATTCACTCTGAATCTAACCCCGGGAGTGTGTGAGGGGACGATGTGGAGGGAGATTCACTCTGAATCTAACCCCGGGAGTGTGTGATGGGACGGTGTGGAGGGAACGTCACTCTGCATTAGACACCGTGAGAGTGTGCTGGGAGTGTATGGTGGGTAGTCACTCTGTGTCTGGATCGGGACGTGTGTGATGGGAAGGTGTGGATGGAGCTTCACTCTGCGTCTGACCCCGGTGGTGTGTGATGATGTCTGTGCTACTGTGGGTTCTTCCCGTGCTGTGACACCTACCGCTTCATCCCTTGAATCGATTTCGAGCAGCCTTGAATCACGGTTTGAACATTCTTGCATCGCTCTGCGGAAAGAAGCTTCAAACGTCGAGACATAGTAAGACCGGTCTTTATTTGTGATCCAATCCTTGGAACACGTTTGCTCTGGAAATCAGGAACGAGGAAAAGTGAGACACAAAGTGAATCTCCCTTTACACTTTCCTGTCACACAGACGCGGTGTTTCATACAGAGTGAATTTCCCGCCAGGCACAGAGTGAATCTCCCCCCAAATCGTCCAATCGCACATTAACAGGGATCAGGCAGAGTGATGTTCCCACCAAACCATCCATCACACACTGTGGGATTCAAGGCGCAGAGTGAATCTCGTAATATTCTGTCCCATCGCAAACGCCTGGGGAGAGACACAGAATGAAGTTCTCTCCACAACGTCCCGTCACAGATTCAGAGGATCAGACAGAGAGATAAATTCCCTCCACATCATCCTTCGCGGACTCTCCAGTCAGGTACAGATTGAGGCTACCTCTACCCTCCCCGATACACTCACAGAGTCAGACACAAACTGATGCTCGCTCCACACCATCCCATTACAGGCCGCTAGATCACACACGTGGTGAAACTCACTCCACCGGGCCTCGTCACACAGCCTTTGGTTCGTACCCAGCGTGAAGTTCCGTCCACACTCTCCCATCGCATAAACCCCGGGGTCAGACACAGAGTGATGCCCTCTAGCCCTCTCTCTCCCTCTCTCTCTCTCTCTCTCTCTCTCTCTCTCTCTCTCTCCTCTCTCTCTCTCTCTCTCTCTATCTCTCTCTCTCTCTCTCTCTCTCTCTCTCTCTCTCTCTCTCTCTCTCTCTCTCTCTCTCTCTCTCTCTCTCCCTCCCTCTCTCTCCCTCTCTCTCTCTCCGGCCCTATCACACAAGCAAGGTTTCAGGCTGCACACTGCTCACTGCCAAATCACAGGCTCTTGCGGACAGACACAGAATGAAGCTCCCTCCACACCGTCCCATCGCACATTGTCTGAGTGAGTCACAGAATTGATTCTTTGCCACAGTGTCCAATCGAACACTCCAGGGATCAGACACAGTTTACTTCCTTCAGAAATTTGGGTTCCATCCACAATGTCCAGTCACACACTCTCGGGGACAGACGAAGAATGAAGCTCTTGTCTCAGAGTCCCATCGTACTCTCTCGGTGTCAGACACAGATTGATGCTCCTTCCGCACTGTCCCATCACACACGACCGGGTCAGTCTTTGCCACCACACTGTCACACAGCGGTTGGGTCAGGCATGGAGTCCAGCTCCCTGCACACGCTCCAATCACACCTTCTTGCGGACAAAGAGTGAACCGCCCTCCACACTGGCACAATACACCGGCCCGTGATCAGAGAAGTAACGAAACACTCTCGGCAGCATCCCGCCGCACACTCCCGTGGTCAGACACATTATGATTCTCCTTCTACCCGGTGACATAACACAACACAGGGGTCAGGAAGCGGGAGAAGCTCCTCCCGCACCGTCATGTCACACACCCCTGATATAAGACACAGAGCAGATCACCATCCAGGCGCGGGTCACCGTTGCCTGTGTCAGACACACACACGACCCCGTCCACACCAAAACGACCCCCCCCACCTTCCCACTATAACTTCTCATCACACGCGCACAGTGTCAAACACGGGGTCCTATAATACACACACGGGGTGTAACACTGATTTAAACGTTCCTCCTTCCACACCGAATCATCACACATTCCCGGGGCCAGACACAGAGGGAAGCTCCCTCTAAACCCGCCTCGTCACTCCCCACTGTGTTCACACACAAAGCGTAGTTCCGCCCACCACCCCCCCCCCCCCCATGGCACACTCACGGGGTCAGACTCCCTGGAAAACATCCGGTCGCAAAATCCTGTGTCACACAGAGTGAACGTCTCTCTGCACAGTCACTGACGGTTTCAGACACAGACGCTCTCTCTCTACGATCCCATTAGACACTCTGGGAGTCAGACACACAGTGAAGCACCATCCAGGCCGTCCTATCACACAGTCCCGGATTCAGGGACAGGGTGTAACTCCCTCTGAACTGTTTTATCACTCACTCCCGGTATCAGCCGCAGACTGAAGCCCTCTGTCCAGGAACCCATCACTCACACCCGGAGTCAAACACAGACGCTCTCTCTCTAAGAACTCATTACACACTTCGGGAGTCAGACACAGAGTGAAGCTCCATCTGCATCGCCCCATCACACTCTCCAGGATTCAGACAGAGTGAAACTCTTTCTCCATGATCCCATAGCACATTTTACCGGTCAGACAAAGAGTTAAGTTGGCTCCATACTATCCCATCAGACATCGAGTGATACTGTAATGTTACGTCTCACAATCCCTTGTTCAGACACAGAGTGAATACATCTCCACAACGTTCCATCACACTCTCCTGGATTCAGTGACAGAGGGAAACTCCTCCACGCAGTCCCATCGCACACTCACTGGGTCAAACACAGAGTGAATCACCCTCCATAAGATCTCTTCACACACTCCCGATGTCAAGCACAGAGTGACGCTTCCTCTCTCCATGCCTGCCCTGTGATGAGGAGCCGGTGAAAGTGGGGGATGATGCCTCACCTCTTCTGCTGGTCAAAAATTCACAGAACCGTTGACGGAGATCGCTGTGCATTTGTTTAAGATCGGTCAGATTAGAGTTGAGCGCAGAAACATTGAATTGAAGCGTTGAGTTTAACTCATGGCAGTTTCGGTGGCAGGTTTTTTTAGGCTGACGTATCTGTGAAACTGAGAGAGATGGTGAAGGACGTCTAGCGTTTACAGTGACGCGTTTAGTCAGCGTCACGTACCGAACGGGTCACAGAGAGTGTTTTGTCAGTGTGCGGTTAAAGTGTCACAGTGAAAGATGTGTTGGTGGCACAGAGCGAGGCATCGGAGTGTGTCCATGTCACGCTGAGGGGTATATCAATATCACGGTGAAGGTGTTGTTGTTGTAACCATGAGGGTCTGCGGCACTATTGAGCGAGCATGTTCAGGTTGCTATGACGGACGTGTCGGTGTCACTCAAATAGGAGTTCTGTGCCCGAGCGAAAGGTGTACCTGGTCAGAATGTTTCTCGATGTCAAGGCGAGGAAAATGTCAGGGTGAGGGGACTCGTGGTGTCACGGTGTGTGAAGTATCTGTGTCATGGTGTGGGGTGTGCTAAGTGGGGTATGTCTGTGTCACAGGGAGAGACAAGTCATGGCCACAGTGTGTGTGAGGGTATCACGCTGAGGTGTGTCTCGATGTCATGGAGAGTACTATGTCGGTGTCATTGTGAATTTAGGTGTCAGTATCACGGTGACGGATTTGCCTGTGTCAGGGTGAGGGGCGGGTGATTTCCTCAGCGAGCGGTGCATCGGTGATATGCTAAGGGACGAGACTGTCTCGGTAAGTGGTGTTACCGTGACTTTTGAGAGTTTGTCACGATGCGGTGCGGGGAAGATCACGTTGAGGAGCGTGATGGTGTCAAGGGACACGGTAACTCAGTGTCACGGTGAGGAGCATGTCGGTGTCACTGTGAGGTGTGTTTCGGTGTCGATTTGAGGAGTTTATCAGTGACACGGTCAGGGGAATGTCGAGGTTACAGTGAGGGGTACGTTGCAGTCAGCGAGACTGCCATGTGTGTGTTACGGTGTTGGTCGTGTCAGTGTCGCGGTTAGGAGTGTATCTGTGTCTCGTTGAAGGTCGTGACCGTGACAGTGTTGTTCATGGTAGAGTGACTGGCGTGTCAGTGTCAGGACGAGTCTTGATTGTTTTACGGTAAAGGCCGCGTCTTCATCACGGTTAGGGTGGTGACCGTGTCATGGTGATGGGTTTTAATCGGTGTACGGTAAGGGGCGTGTCGGTTTAACTGTGGCGTTTTACAATAACAATTCATTCCACTCGCTTTATTTATGGTCTGACTCCGCCCGGAGCCCGTTCCACTTACCATGGATCGAGAGACCGACCACAATAGCGATGAGGGCGGACATAATTAGGCAGAGCAGGGAGATCTGTCGGTACGGTCTATTTCCGATCCTTACTTTCGGCTCCTGTTCACGAGCAGCTGTGGAGAGAACACACCACCATAAGACCATGAGATACAGTACAAGTAGGCAATTCGGGCCATCCAGTCTGTTACGTCATTCTCTCATGGGCTGATCCAATTCTTCCAGTCATCTCCGCTCCCCTACCTTCAGCCCATACCCTTTGATGCCCTGGATAATCAATAACCTATCTATCTCTGCCTTAAGTGCACCCAATGACTTGTCCTCCACGGCCGTTCGTGTAAACAAATTTCACAGATTTACCACCGCCTGACTAAAGTGATTTCTCCACATCTCAGTTCTGAACGGACATCCTTCAAGCCTGAGGTAGTTCCCTCTCGTCCTAGACTCCCTTACCATGGGAAATAACTTTGCCGTATTTAATCTGTTCAGGCCTTTCAACGTTCGAAATATTTCCATGAGCTACCCCTTATTCTCCTGAACTCCAGAAAATACAGCCCAATAAGTGCCAGAGTTTTAATAGACAATAGGTGCAGGAGTAGGCCATTCGGCCCTTCTAGCCAGTACCGCCATTCACTGTGGTGATGACTGATCACCCACAATCAGTACCCCGTTCCTGCCCTCTCCCCTTATCCCTTGACCCCGCTATCGATAAGAGCTCTATCTAACACACAGTTGAATGCATCCTTATACGGTAATCCTTTCCATCCTGGAATTATTCTCGTGAATCTCTCTGAACCTTCTACAATGTCAGAATATCCCTTTAAAAATAAGGAGCACAGAACGGCACACAATACTCCAGATGTGGTGTCACGAGTGTCTTATGGAGCCTCAACATCACAACAATGTTCTGATACTCTGTAACTCCAGAGTTGATTGTAGCAATCGCATTCCTCTTTTGCATCACCGACTCAACATTGAGAATAACCTTTAGAGTATCTTGCACAAGGATTCATTTGACGCATTCCTGCTGTACCTTTCCCTGAGAACAGCTGCTACCAATTAATGCTTCCTAGTTCCTGCCAGATAGCTTCATATTTCCCCTTACGAGAATTGAATGCTTTCCTAACGTGTCTGTCCCTCTCCTGCTCCAATGCTGTTTTAAAGGAGATGGATTTGTGGACTAGGATCCCGAGATCCCTCTGATCCACCACACTGCCAAGAGTCTTACAATTAGTACTATATTCTGTCTCCATATTAGACCGAGCAGAATGGAGCACCTCGGTCGTATCTCTTCTGAACTCCATCTGCCACTTCTGAACCCGGTTTTGCATCCTATCAGTGTCCTGTTGCAACATCTGACAGTACTCCGCATTATCAACAACACCCCCAAACGTTGTGTCATCATCACATTTACTCACCCATCACTCCACTTCCTCATCCACAGCATTTATAAAAATCACGAAGAATAGGGTTCCAGAACTGTCACCAGAAGCGCTTCAGTGGTCACCGAACTCCACGCAAGGTTTAAAGCAGGGGTGGGCAAACTTTTTGACTTGTGGGCCACAAAGGGTTCTAAAATTTGACAGAGGGGGCCTGATCCGGAGCAGATGGACGGAGTGTTTTGGTAACACACCTCATAAGAGAAAATAAAATATCATGGGATATGTAGAAAACATGTGCTTTAATTTCAATTGAAAATGAACAAATGCATTACAACAAAATATCTGTATTTGAAGTCCCATGGTATTTAGCTATTTATTGAAATGACTTTTAAAACACTGAAAATTAAATGAATAAAATACAGCTTTTTTAATAGTAACAATTATTATGTTAAAGCACAGGAAATTCTGTTATCCTTCAAGATATTATCATCATCACTCTCCTCCTGACTGCCTTTATTTCAAAAACGGTAGGAGATGCAGGTCTACTTGTCCTGCTGCTTCTTATTCAATTGTCCCCTGTGCCAAAACTCAACAACGACCAGCACAAGGACAGAACAGTGACAGCGCGCCAGTATGCGGAGCGCTTTATTTGATCTGCAGCGCATTTTTTTTTTTATTTTGAGAACGTACGTGCACCTGCGCACTACTCATGTCCATCACCTAACCGAAATGACATGTAACATGTAAGGCTTATTGAAAAAAAATATTTTCAAATGCATTTTTTACATAACACAACAAAGAAACTTATTTTTAATTTCAGTGGGAACAGTGTTATTGGTCTCCCTTTTTAGCCAGCGCATCAAAGTCTGGATTTAGTTTTGTTATGGCGATTCTCAGGATGGATCTGAGGTGTTGGTCAGTTAACTTGGATCTGTGGCTGGCTTTGATGATGTTCATGACGCTGAACGCCTGTTCACACAAATAGGTCGAGCCTAACAAAGAGTAAAGCGCAAATGTGGAGTAATACACTGCACCTCAACAACGGTCAATGTATATAGTGTGCGTCATCTATTGGGTAAACGCCAGAATTGCGGGGAAAAAACGTAAACAAGGTTTATTAATATAATTTCATCAATTTCTGTGGGCCGGATTAAAAAGCATATGGCCCCCGGGCCGTAGTTTGCCCGTGCCTGGTTTAAAGTCAGGAGGCATGGGATCCAAGGAGACATTGCTTTGTGGATCCAGAGCTGGCTTTCCAACAGAAGGCAAAGACTGGTATTAGACGGGTCATATTCTGCATGAAGTTTGCTGACCAGTGGTCTGCCTCAATTATCTGTTCAGGGAACCCTTACTCTTTGTGATTTTTACAAGTGAACTAGATGAGGAAGTTAAGAGACGGGATGGTAAATCTGATGATGACTCGAAGGTTGGGGGTGTTGTGGATTGAGTGGAGGGCTGTCAGGAGGCACAGTAAGACATCCATAGGATGCAATACCAAGAACGGTCAGATGGATTTCACTGTCGAATCACATACTCCTGGGGTCGGACACAAAGTGAAGCTCCCTCCACACCGTCCCATCACACACTCCAGGGGTCAGACATAGAGTGAATCTTCCTCCACACGGTCCCATCACACACTCCCTGGTCAGACACAGAGTGAATCTCCCTCCACACCGTCCCATCACACACTCCCGGGGTCAGACACAGAGTGAATCTCCCTCCACACCTTCCCATCACACACTCCCGGGGTCAGACACAGAGTTAATCTCCCTCTCCACTGTCCCATCACACACTCCCGGGGTCAGACACAGAGTGAATCTCCCTCCACACCTTCCCATCACACACTCCAGGGGTCAGACATAGAGTGAATCTCCCTCTCCACTGTCCCATCACATACTCCCGGGGTCAGACACAGAGTGAAGCGCCCTCCAAACCATCTCATCACATACTCCAGGGGTCAGCGAGTGAGTGAATCTCCCTCCACCCAGTCCCATCACACACTGATGGGGTCACACTCAGAGTGAAACTCCCGACGTCCAGTCCCATCCCACACTGATGGGGTCACACTCAGAGTGAAACTCCCTCCACCCAGTCCCATCTCACACTGATGGCGTCACACTCAGAGTGAAACTCCCTCCACCCAGTCCCATCACACACTGATGGGGTCACTCTCAGAGTGAAACTCCCTCCACCCAGTCCCATCACTCACTGATGGGGTCACACTCATAGTGAAGCTCCCTGGACACTGCCCCATCAAGCATTCCCGTGGTCAGACACTGATTGACACTCCATCCACTCCGTCCCATCACAAACTCCCGGGCAGAGATACTGAATAAATCTCCCTACACATTGTCCCTTCACACTCTCCCGCGGTCTGACACAGAGTGATACTCACTTTAGCCGTCATATCACACATTCTCAGGGTCAGACAGTGATTTAAGCTCCATCCACATCGTCCCATCACACTCCCGATGTAAGACACAGAGTGAAGCACAGTCCACACCGTCACTTTACCCAGAGCCTGGATCAGAAAGAGAGTGAATCTCCCTCCAATCTCTCACATCACACACTCCCGGGTTCAAACACAGAGTGAAGCAGCATCCACACCGTCAATTTACCCAGTTCCTGGATCAGAAAGAGAGTGAATCTCCCTCCACACCGCCCATTACTCAGTCCAGTGTTCGGACATACAGAGATGTTCCATCTACACCATCCCATCGCACACTCCCGGGGTCAGAAAAAGATTGAACTCCCTCCCTCCGACTCTGCTCCACTCACTTGTCGATGGAGACCGTGAGTCCGGTTTAACGATCTGCACATTCCTGTAAGTCTCACTGTCGTCCGTCCTGCCGAGGATCCTCTGCGTCTCTGAGCTCAGCGAGGGGAAGTAACTGTTGTCAGAGGATGCCCGAGTTGACAGGCGGATCAGCCCGACTCAGACAAACACTGGATCAGCGTTGATAAAGGGAGGAGCCCTCAGCAGAGGGAGGAAGAGCTGGGGAAGAAGGAGATTGAGGGTGTGAGAGTTGGTCTGGACCGTTGAGAGTGGCTGGAGGGGGAGTAGTGAGAGTGCGGAGTAACAAAGGGAGGGGTGAGGGGGAGGTCAGGATTCGGCGGAAAAGAGAGACGTGCTATACTGGCTCAGAAAGTGGGAGTGCAATAAATACGAGGATGGCGAAAGGTGGGGAGAGAGAAGAGTCGAAATATAGAGGGTGGATTCCAACAGAGAGAGTGAGAAAACAGAGGGCGAGCTAAGTGGGGAAAGCAGGAGGAGAGAGAGAGAGAGAAACGGACAGGGAGGGGGCGAAGGATGAAAAGGCAGAGAGAAAACGCAACAGAGAGGGAGGAGAGATACAGGGAGGGACGATTGCGGGACAGGAAATATGAAAGTTGGAGGGACATAGGAAGAGAGGAAGGGAGAGAGAAATGAATGGAAGAGGGAAAGAGTGAGGGATAATGACTGAACAGGGAGGGAAAGACGGGCGGATATATTGTCACTCATTCAGAGCCTTTATTGTCAGAGAGATTTGCAACGAATACCCCTCCCCAACGCCAACCTCCAGTTGATTCCTGGTTTGACCGTCAGCGCTCCCGTTGCTCTGCTTATCGCCGGGGCTTTAGACCCTCTGTGCTCTGGAAACCCCGGCCCTGGGACATACCCACAGCACCCACCAATGTAAGCGAGCGCCCTCCCTCCAAGAATACGTCAAAACAACGGATTGCCATTTTGAGACACTGTAGTACTTATCAAAGAAAGCTGACATTTAGATATTGAAGTTTACAGGAAAGCAGCACACGCTGCGCCGTGTCTGAGTATTAACTGTCTTCGCCCATGAGAGCATAATCTGGGGGTTGTTAGTAACTCACAGAAGTATTGAAAGCGTGCGGTTACACTAACTGGGCCGTCATACAGACAGCCAAAAATAAAAATAGCAACGACGTCAGCCCAACAGAAGGAACTTCAGCAGTTCTCACAAAAAACCCTCCATCACCTTATATAATTTTCTATCTATGCGTCCCTCACTCTGTCCTCACTCCCTCCCTGTGTGTCTCCCATGAATGCCTCTCAACCGCATTAATTTCGCTTCTCTCTCCAGCTCTCTCCTTTTCCCTCCACTTCCTCTCTCTCCTCTGCCTTTCTATCTCACTGTCCTCCACACTAAGCCTTCTCATTTTGTCTTCCTTCCCTTTCCCTCACACACTCCCGAGTGTGCTTTACCCAGTAGAGTTTGCCATTACCCAAATTTCCCTCTTCCCGCTTTCTCCCGCTCACATTGAACGTTGACCAAAATGTGACCGGGCAGTCTGTCCCGTTCCCGTGAAATGCACTGCCCCTTGGACAATGGAGTTTGGTTACATTCTCCACAGTAAATAAGCGGGGAAGTGAATGCAAAAGGTGGCTTTGTAAATGGTGAGGTGTGGTATAGTGACTAAGGGGCGGTGGTACGGGAAGCGAGGTGCTGCAGCGGGTGTGGGTGTGTGTGTGTGTGTGAGAGAGAGAGAGAGAGAGAGACAAAGAGAGAGAGAGAGAGAGAGAGAGAGAGAGAGAGAGAGAGAGAGAGAGAGAGAGAGAGAGAGAGAGAGAGAGAGAGAGAGAGAGAGAGAGAGAGAGAGAGAGAGAGAGAGAGAGAGAGAGAGGTGGGGAGGAGGACGGAGAGCGCCTCGGCACGGTTCGAACAAACACTCCCGGTGTCCGACTTAATTGTAGCTTTCTCCAAACGCCCCATCACACACTCCACAGGATCAGAAACAGTGAGAAGCTCCCGCGCAGCAACCTCTCCCGTGATCAGAGACAGAGCTAATCTCCCTCTTCACTCCCACTCCATCTTCTCACCAGTGACCAGCACGTCAGCGTTCCGGTTGTCTCTAACAGCGTGTCTGTCTCAGAGATGAAAAGTGTGTGTGAGATCAGAGGTCGAACTCAGGGGACAGAGAGCTGTGGAGGGGAGGTCAATTTGCAGTCACTGGGAGGAAGTGATATGAATCCACACGACCGGCTTGTACAGACAAAGACGTAGTGAAGCAGAGAATCGAGAGATCACTATCCGGTGGAAGAGGGCAGAAATAAGACTAACGGTGTAGAGGGAGCTTGTACCTGCGTCTGACGCCGGTGGTGTGTCATGAGACGGTGTTGAGTGAGATTCACTCTCTGTCTGATCCCGGGATTGTGTGATGGGACGGTGTGGAAGGAGATTCACTCTGTGTCTGACCCCGGCAGTATGTGATGGGACGGTGTGGCGGGAAATTCACTCTGTGTCTGACCCCGGTAGTGTGTGATGGGACGGTAACGGGGGGTGGGGGGAGATTCACTCTGTGACTGACCCCGGGAGTGTGTTATGGGACGGTGTGGAGGGAGATTCACTCTGTGTCTGACCCCAGGAGTCTCTGATGGGACGGTTTGGACGGAGATTCACTCTTTGCCTGACCCCGGGACTGTGTGATGGGACGGTGTGGAGGGAGATTCAAGTTGTGTCGGATGCCGGGCGTATGTATTGGGACGGTGCAGAGGGTGCTTTGTTTGATCCTGTGTTTGACCCCGGCAGTGTGTGATGGAAATGTTTGGTTGGAGATTCATTCTGTGTCTGACCCCGGGAGTGTGTGATGGGACGGTGTGGAGTGAGATTCACTCTGTGTCTGACCCCGGGAGTGTGTGATGGGACGGTGTGGAGTGAGATTCACTCTGTGTCTGACCCCGGGAGTGTGTGATGGGACGGTGTGGAGGAAGATTCACTCTGTATCTGACCCCGGGAGTGAGTAATGGGACGGTGTGGAGAGAGATTCATTCTGTGTCTGACCCGGGAGTGTGTGATTGGATGGTGTGGAAGCAACTACTATGTGTCTGACGCAGTTTATATGGGCTGATCGCGGAATCTATTTTGGGAGAGCGTGTTGGTAACTTTTTCGTATGTCTTGCAACAGGACTTTTTAATGGGACAGTGCCGTGTGTGCTTCACTCTGTCTCTAAACCGCCGAGTCTGTGTGATCGGACGGTTCGGAGGGATCTTAACTTTACAATTTACGCCGTGAATGTGTGATGGGGTGTGTGAAAGGACTCCCATTCTGTGTCTGACTGCAGGCTGATAAAAAGGACCATATGCGGAGAGATTCACTGTTCATTTTTCCTATATTTCAGAGCAGATGTTGGAGCGAAGCAGCATTGTACGAACTCTGCTTGAAAGCGTCTTGAAATAAATTCAAAAGCGGTAGAGGTATGCGTGGAATATCCACACCAGAGTGAAACTCCCTCCACTCCAACCCATCACATACTTCGGGGTATGCCCACACCGAATCACCACACTCTCCAGGGGTCAGTCACACTGCGAATATCACTCACACCGTCCTTCACACTCTCCTGCTGTCAGACACAGAGTGAATCTCCATCCACACCGTTGCTTCTCACCATCACGTTGTCAGATAGAGTGTTCAACTCCCTCCAATTCCCTCATGGAAAATGATAGCATTTTAAAATTGGGGAACAGCAGTTTATGATGCTGTGAGGTTAGAATTTGTGGGTGTGAATTGGGATAAAGTTTCTGCAGGGAAATGTATTGTGGAAATGTGTTGGATGTTCAGATATCTCGTGTAGGATGTTAGCGTAAATCTGCCCCTGTGAATAAGATAAATAATGGTAGGATGAAGCCTCCATGGGTGACGAGTGAGGTGGAGAATCTAGTCAGGTGGAAGAAGACAGCATGCATGACGCTAGGAAAGCAAGGATCAGATTGTTCAATTGGACAATATTGGATAACATGAAAGGACCTTAAGAAAGGGCTGAGGAGAGCAAGAAAGTGGCATGAGATGGTCTTGGAGAGCAGGGTAAAGGAAAATCACAAGAGATTCTTCTATTATGTGAAGAACAAAAGGATAACGGAAGTGAAGATACGACCGATTAGAGATAAAGGTGGGAAATGCTGCCCGGAGGCTGTGGAAGTGAGCGAGGGCCTCAATGAATACTTCTCTTCGGTATTCGCTAATGAGAGGGAAATTTATTTCAGTGCGGACAATATGAGTGAGCTTGATGTTCTGGAGCATGTTAATATTGTGGGAGAGGAGGTGTTGGAGTTGATAAAATACATTATGCCGTGTAAGTCCCCAGGGACTGACGGAATCTTCCCCAGGCTGCTCCACGAGGCGAGGGAAGAGATTGCCGTGCCTCTGGACAGGATCATAGTGTCCTCTATGTCCACAGGAACGATAACAGAGGATTGGTGGGAGGCGGATTGTGTACCCTTCTTCAAATAGGTTAGCAAGGATAGTTCGGATAATTATAGTCCAGTGAGACTTCCGTCTGTGGTGGGAGGGCTGTTGGAAAATATTCTTAGAGACAGGATCTATCAGAGGAAGGTTTTTTACTCAGTGAGTGGTTGGTGATTGGAATGCACAGCCTGAGTCACTGGTGGAGGCAGATACACTAGTGAAATTTAAAAGAATACTAGACAGGTATATGGAGGGATTTACGGTGGATGGTTATATGGGAGGCAGTGTATAAGGGTTGGCAGAACATTACGGTCACAAGGGTCTTTACTGTGATGTACTGCTTTCTGTTCTATGTTGTATACCCTCCCATCACAAACTCGCGGCGTCAAACACATGATGAAACTCCCTCACCACCGTCACGTCACACACCCCCGGGTTCAAACACATGGTGAAGATCCCATTTCAACTGCCTATCACACTTTCTCGGGGTCAGACACATGGTCAAGCACCTTGCAAACCGTTGCTGTTACATCTGCTCGCTTCCACAGGGTATCGATCTCTCGGCTCTTGGCTTCTCTGCGTCACTGTCTATACAGGCCAGTCGTGTGGTTTCACACCATTTCCTCCAAGTGACTGTAAACTCACGGCCCTTTTTCCACTCCCCCTCCCTCCTCTGTTCCACCTCTAGTCTCACACACACTTATCATCTCTGAGACGACACACTGTCGGAAACTACAGGAATGTTGTACTGCTGGTGATTGGTGAGAGGCAGAGTGGGAATGTGGAGGGATGTTCTCTCGGTTTCCGAATACTTTACTCTGTTATCGGACAGTGAGGCGGCAGATTAAATCTGTGTCTGACCCCGGGAGTGTGCGTTGGGAAGGTGTGGAGGGAGATTCACTGTGCCTGACCTCGGGCGTGTGTGATGGGACGGTGTGGAGGGAGATTCGCTCTGTGTCTGTCCCCGGGAGTGTGTGATGGGACGGTGTGGAGGGAGATTCACTCTGTGTCTGACCCCGGGATTGTGTGATGGGACGGTGTGGAGGGAGATTCACTCTGTGTCTGACCCCGGGAGTATGTGATGGGACGGTGTGGAGCGAGATTCACTCTGTGTCTGCCCCCGGGAGTGTGTGATGGGAAGGTGCGGAGGGAGATTCACTCTGTGTCTGACCCCGGGAGTGTGTGATGGGACGGTGTGGAGGGAGATTCACTCTGTGTCTGACCCCGGGAGTGTATGATGGGACGGTGTGGAAGGAATTCCTTTCCGAGTCTGGCCCCGGGAGTGTGTGATGGGACGGTGTGGAAGGAATTCCTTTCCGAGTCTGGCCCCGGTGAGTGAAGGGAGTTTCGCTCTGTGTTTAACCCTGGATGTGTGAGATGCGATGGTTTGGAAGCCACTTCCCTCGTTTTCTAAAACTCTTTGTATGAGCTGGTACTGGGTTTTTAGTTCTTGTCTCTGTGTCTGATCGCGGGGATGTGCTTTGGAAAGGTGTTTGGGGAACTTCTCAATATGTCTGTTAACAAGATTATTTGATGGGACAGTGCAGAGGCAGCTTCACTCTTTCACTCACCGGGAGAGTCTGTAAAATCGGACGGTTCGCAGTGATCTTCAGTTTAAAACCGAAGCCGTGAATCTGTGATGGGCCGGTGGGAACGATTCCCTTTTCTCTGACTGACAACCGGCGCATGTAATGAACGCTGTGGAGAGAGATTCACTGTTCATTGGACTATTTTCCAGAACAGACGATGGGGCATTGTTCTAAATCTGTTTCAAAGCGTCTTGAAGTAAGTTCAAAAGAGGAACAGGGATGTGTGAGACACACAGAAGATACGTACACACCAGACTGAAGCTCCATCTACTCCATCCCATTTCAGAATTCGGGAGATCAGACACAGTCTGAAGCTCCCTCTACACCGTCTGATCACACATTCCCGGGGTCAGACTCAGAGAGAATCTCCCTACATACCGTCACATCACACACTCCCGGGGTCAGACACAGAGTGAATGCCCCTCCGCACCGTTCCATCGCACATTCCCGGGGTCAGACAGAGAGTGAATCTCCCTCCACAGCGTCCGATCACACTCTCCCGGGGAAAGGCACAGATGACTCTCCCTCCACACCGTCCTATCACACTCTCCCGGGATCAGAAGCCAGACTGAAGCCCCCTCCATTTCATCCCATTTCAGAATGCGGGGGATCAGACAGAGTGAAGCTCCATCCACACCGTCTGATCACACACTTCCAGGGCCAGCCACAGAGTGAATTCGCCTCCGCACCGTCCCATCACACACTCACGGGGTCAGGCATAGAAAGAATCTCCCCCCACATCGTCCCATCACAGTTTCGCGAGATCAGACAGAGTGAATTTCCCTCCTCACTCTCGTATTACACACACACGGGGTCAGACTCAAAGAGAATCTCCCTCCACACCGTCCCATCAAACATTCCCGGGGTCAGACACATGGTGAAGCTCCCTACACCTGCCTATCACACACCCTTGGGGTCAAACACATTGTGAATCTACCCACACACCGTCCTATCACAGTTTTTCGAGATCAGACACAGAGTGAATCTCCCTCTACACCGTCCCATCACACACTCCCGTGGTCAGACAAAGAGTGAATCTCCCTCCACACTGTCTAAACACACACCTCTGGGGTCAAACACAGAGAGAATCTCCCTCCACACCGTCCCATCAGACACTCCCTATATCAGACACACAGTGAAGCTCCATCCACATCTGCCTATCACACACTCCCGGTATCAGACACAGATTTAAGCTCCCTCCATGCCGTCCCATCACACACTCTCGGGGTCAGGCACAGAGTGAATCTCCCTCCACATCGTCCCATCACACACTCTCGGGGTCAGGCACAGAGTGAATCTCCCTCCACACCATCCCATCACACACTGCCTGTGTCAGAAACAGTGTGCATCTCCCCCTACACCGTCCCATCTCACTTTCTCGAGGTCAGACAGAGTGAATCTCCCTCCACACTGTCTAATCACACACCCCTGGGGTCAAACACATGGTGAAGCTCCGTCCAGACCGTCCCATCAAACACTCCCAGGGTCAGACACAGAGTGAATCTCCCCCCACCCTGTCCCATCACACACACACCCTTGGTCAGACACGGAGTGAATCTCCCTCCACACCGTCCCATCACACTTTCTCGAGGTCATACACAGAGAGTATCTCCCTCCACACTGCCTAATCACACACCCCTGGGGTCAAACACATGGTGAAGCTCCCTCCACACCGTCACATCAAATACTCCCGGGTTCAGACACAGATGTAAGCTCCCTCCATGCCGTCCCATCAAACACTCTCGGGGTCAGGCACAGAGTGAATCTCCCTCCACATCGTCCCATCACACACTCTCGGGGTCAGACACAGATTGAAGCTCCCTCCATGCCGTCCCATCACACACTCTCCTGGTCAGGCACAGTGCGAATCTCCCTCCCCTCCTTCCCATCACACACTGCTTGTGTCAGAAACAGAGTGAATCTCCCCCTACACCGTCCCATCAAACACTACCCGGGTCAGACACAGAGTGAATCTCCCGCCACACTGCCCCATCACACACTCCCGGGGACATGCAGATGGTAAACTCCCTCCACACCTGCCTATCATACACCCCTGGGGTCAAACACATGTCGAAGCTCCCTCCACAACGTCCCAACTCACACTCCCGGTGTCAGACACAGAGTGAATCTCACTCCACACCGTCCGATCACACACTCCCGGGGTCAGACACAGAGTGAATCTCCCTCTACACCGTCCCATCACACACTCCCGTGGTCAGACACAGAGTGAATCTCACTCCACACCGTCCCATCACTCACTCTCTGGGTCAGACACAGAGTGAATCTCCCTCCATACAGTCCCATCACACACTCCCTAGGTCAGACACAGTGTGATGGTCCCTCCACACCGTCGCATCACACACTCCCGGGGTCAAACACAGTGCCAAGCACCTTGCAAACCGTTGCTGTTACTTCTGCTCGCTTCCACCGGATATCGATCTCTCGGTTCTCGGCTTCTCTGCGTCAGTGACTGTACAGGCCAGTCGTGTGGTTTCGCACCATTTCCTCCCAGTGACTGTAAACTCAGCACCTGTCCACTGCTCTCTTTCCACTCCCCCTCCCTTCTCTGTTCCACCTCTAGTCTCACACACACTTATCATCTCGGAGACGACACAATGTCGGAAACTGCAGGAATGTAGTACCGCTGGTGATTGATGAGAGGCAGAGTGGGAGTGTGGAAGGATGTTTCTGAATCTGTTTCTCTCTGTTTCTGAATCCGTTACTGTGTTATCGGACAGTGAGCCGGCAGATTCACTCTGTGTCTGACCCCGGGAGTGTGTGATGCGACCGTGTTGTGGGAGTTTCAGTCTTTGTCTGGCCCCGGGAGTGTGCGATGGGACGGTGTGGATGGAGATTCACTCTGTGTCTGACCCCGGGAGTGTGTGATGGGACCGTGTTGTGGGAGTTCCAGTCTTTGTCTGGCCCCGGGAGTGTGCGATGGGACGGTGTGGAGGGAGATTCACTCTGTGTCTGGCCCCGGGAGTGTGCGATGGGACGGTGTGGATGGAGATTCACTCTGTGTCTGACCCCGGGAGTGTTTGATCGGACGGTGTGGAAGCAAGTTTACTCGTGTTCTGAGGCTGTGTGTATGAGCTAGGACTGTGTTTAGTTAGCTCCACTCTGTTTCTGCTCCCACGAATGTATTTTGGGAAAAGTGTTTTTTGGTCCTTCTCTGAATGTCTGACAACAGCATTCTTCTACGGACAGTGCAGGGGGAGCTTCGCTCTGTCTCTAACCCGGCGTATCTGTGTAACCTTACGGTTCGAAGAGACAGTCACTTTGCAACCGACGCCGTGAATGTGTGATGGGCCGGTGTGAAACATTCCCCTTTCTCTGTCTGACTACCGGAGAATGGAATGGACGCTGTGGAGAGATTCACTGTTCATTGCTCCTATTTTCAGAGCAGACGATGGGGCGAAGCAGCATTGTGATAACTCAGTTTCAAAGCGTCTTGAAATAAGATCAAAAGAGGAGGAGGTATGTGTGGAGCCACACAGCCGATACATACACACCAGTCAGAAGCTCACTCCACTCCGTCCCATTTCATAATTTGGGGATCCGACGCACTGCGAAGCATCCTCCACAGCGTCAATCTCCAAGTCTCCGTCATAGAGTGAATCTCACTCCTCACCGTCGCATCACACACTCAGGGATTAGACACAGTTATCAGTTCTATCTCTGGGCCCGCACACACACACTTATTATCTCAGAGACAGACACAGTTTTGGAGACTACAGAAACGTGACGTGCTGGAGACTGGCGGGAGGGGAGAGAGGGAGTGGTCTGAACACGGGAGTGTGTGTTGCGATGGTATGGAGGGAGATTCACTGTGTCTGACTCCGAGAGTATTTGTTCGGCAGAGCCGAGGCGCTCTCTCTGTCTGTCTGTCTGTCTGTCTGTCTGTCTGTCTGTCTGTCTGTCTGTCTGTCTCTCTCTCTCTCTCTCTCTCTCTCTCTCTCTCTCTCTCTCTCTCTCTCTCTCTCTAGACAGACACACAGACGCCACAGCACATCCCTCCCCCGCCACCACCCCCGTTAGACAGAACCCTCACCCCCACTTTAAAAGCTCCCATTCCTTTCACTTCCCGGCTTACTAACTGTGGATGACTCCCTCCAACAATCACCCTTGCAATTTCTACCCTCTCTCTCCTCATTCTGTCACACTTCTTGCACTCCCCTTCTGTCATTCCAATCTCCTTTCTGACCCCTGTCACCCCACGTTTCACTTTCCACCAAACCCTCACCTTCCCCTCAAAAGCACCTGCCTCTGTCTATCCCCAGTCACACGACCCTTCCTCCCGCCTCTCTCATCGATCCAGTCAACCCCGCCTCACATCCTCGATTTCAGTCTTCCACAGCACGTCCTCCCGCTGCTCTCGGCTCCTCTCTTTATCAGCCGCTCATCTAGTGTTTGTCTGAGTCGGTCTGATCCCCTTGTCAACACGGGCTTCGTCTGACATCTAACAACGGTTACTTCCTTTTCTGAGCTCAGAGGCGCAGAAAATCCTCGACAGGATGAACGACAGCGGGGCTGACATGAATTTGCAGCTCGTAAAACCGATTCACCGTCTCCATCGAGAGGTGAGTAGGGCAGAACCGGAGAGACGGTGGAGGCAGAGCACAGAGGGAGAGCAGAGAACGGTGTGAGGAGTTTCTCTGGGTGGGTTCGGTGCAGAGAATGCCATGAGATTTTTGTGCGGTGGGAGTACCGTGAGAGGTGGTTAAACTGGGGAGCAATGAGCAGGGAGAGCTGTGTGGTGAGGGGGGTGGTGCGTGATCAGTGAGTGCTGTGGCATGGGTCGGTGAGCAGAAACTACCCTGGGGGGAGTGGCGAGGAGGGAAGAGACTGGCAAGAAGCAGTGAAGAAAGTGAACTTTATGAAATGTGTGCAGCACTGTCCCCTTTCTAACCCCAGTCTCTAATCACTGTCCTGCCTCCCACTTTCTCCCCCATCTCTTACACGATAATCCTCCATCATCCCATTTCTTCTTCTCTGGCTCACTACTTCCTTTCCCTCACCCTCCCTCTCAACCTCTCTCCCCTTTCCAACCCTTCTCTCTGTCTTTTCCAGGTTTCCCCTTATACGTCTCCTGCTTTCTCTGTTGCCATGTCCCCTCTACTTCCCTTTCCCAACTCTCCCCTTCCCCACACTCTCTGCTCTGTCTATCACACTCCCCCTCTCTACCGCTCTCGCTGTACTGGCGCACTCTCTCCCTCACACCGCTCACTTCGCCCATCCACTTCCACTCCATCCAATCTCAGTCTATCTCCACGATCGCCCCCACTTGCTCTCCCTCAATTATCTTGCTCTGTCTCCTACTTTTACCCGCCCATCACTCTCACCCTCCTCCCGCACTCTTTCATCCCTCTCACCTGCACTTCACACATCCCTCGCACCCGATTCTCCCTCTTGGCCCTTTTTTCTCCCTCACTTAACCCTCTCTCTCCCTACGCTCTACCACGATCTCTACTCTCTCTCTTTCCTCAACCCCCACGCCCTACGGGTCTCCCCTCCTTCTATTTCACTGTCTCACATTGGCTTTCTTTCCCAGACGGTCTACCATCCATCTATTCAGTGCTGAACCTTCCGAAAGACCAACTTCACATCGATGATTGTGAAGATCCTCCCACCGCCTCGGGACCCGCCGAACTGCCGGTGACTGCACAAGCAGGTCAGAGTTCACATTACTGACGTCACTCTGATGGTCTCAAGTGTACAAGATATATTGCATCTGCATTGACCACTTCCTGTGTCAGCGCGTTGTCACTGTGTCCCAGATTAAATCTCTTCCTGCTAATCTCTGACATGTCCGCTTTTGTCCTCGGTTCTCCAAGCCCAGAATAAAATGACAGTGCGCATTCACCCTGTCTTTGCCCACTTGGTTTTATACACCTGTATAAGGTCATCCCTGCGCTCGAAAGCCTGACAAATCTTTGTAACTCAGTCCCTCGTGTTCCGGAACATCCTCGTAAATCTCCCTCTGTGCTCTTTCCAGCTCAGTGGCATCTTTCCTACAGCAGGGAGACCAGAGCGCCATGTGTGGCCTTAGGGACGTCTTCTACAACAACAACGTGACCCCCATAACCCTGTACTCGGTGTCCCGACTGATGAATGCCGGAGCGGCAGACACCTTCTTCGCCGTCCCGCCTCCTTCTGATCTCACTTTCCGGAACCATGTACCTGGGCCCAACACACTGCTTTACAACACACCCCAGGGTTCCTCACGAAAACTGAAAGTTTTACCCTGATTTCCCCTTCCTGGAATATGATAGTCCACACTTATGCGAAATAAATTACATTTTGTACTGCCTGGCCCTCTTCCTTGCTAATCGAGATCCCACGGCAAGAGTTAACTGTCTCGACTGTTGAACACGCCACCAATGTCTGCAAGCTTACCACCCGTGTCCTGTACAATCTGCTATAAATGGTCGATATTTGACAATGATGACAGGTCTCACCACCCACTCCCCGGAGAACACCGCTGGTGCCGGTCTGGCTGTCTGAGAAACGAACTTCCACCCTAAACCTTTGTCCCTACCGCAAAGCCAATTCTTCCAGAGCGATGTACCTTCTGTGACCTTGTTAAATGTTGTGTATGTTACATCAGCCATCCAGACCTGATCAGACCTCTGCATTCAAAGAGATCGCCTTTGTTTGCACGTCATTCTCCAGAACAGTCTATCATCTGAGCCGTTCTTATTAGCCTTGGTCAAGTCTCTGTACGCTGCATCCACTACTAGTGCCTGATCCGTCCTCCCACGTCAAATTAACCCGACAACTTTCCCTGGGTCTCACACCATCCGGCATCTCCCTCGTCATTCTCTCTTCTACTCTCACTATCTTCCCTTCTACCTCCCCGTCTCAGCGCTCCATTCCTTCTCTGCCTCCCCGTAACTCCCGATCCATTCCTTCTCTGCCTCCCCGTCTCAGCGGTCCATTCCTTCTCTGCCTCCCCGTCTCAGGCGCCATTCCTTCTCTGCCTCCTCGTAGCTCCCGCTCCATTCCTTCTCTGCCTTTCCCCAACTCCCGGTCTACAACCTATAGAGCGATCGACCATATAGAATCTTGTTAATGTATTTTTTAAAATTTAGCGTACATTGTATCTACCAATATGAACAAACCTGAACGGACAGGGGGAAGGGAAAACAGGGGGACGCGGCACTGTTGATCAGTGATGGTATCACTGTTGCAGAAAAGGAGGAAGAAACGGAGGGATTGTCTGCCGAGTCTCTGTGCGTGGGAGTTAGAGACAGTAAGGGGTCAGGCTACTGGGTGTTTTTAATAGACCACCCAATAGTAGCAGGGGACATAGAAGAACAGATAGGGAGTCTGATCCTGGAAAGGTGTAACAATGTCATAACCACGTCGTGGTGGGAGATTTTAATGTCCCAAATGTTGATTAGTAACTCCATAGAGCAAGAGTTTTAGATGGGGTGGACTTGGTGCCGTTTGTCCAAGAAGGTTTCCTGACATAATATGTAGATATGTAGATATGCCTAGCAGAGCAGAGTCTGTACTTGGCCTGGTATTGGGTAATGAACCCGGTCTGAACCCGGTCAGGTGTCTGGTCTCTCAGTGGAAGAGCATTTTGGAGGAAGTGACCACAATTCTATCTCCATTACCATAGCATTGGAGAGGGAGAGGGACGGACACGTTAGAAAATCTTTACTTGGAGTAAGGGAAAATAAGAAGATGTCTGTCGGGAATCTGGAAGCATTATTTGGTAGTAGTTGCTCCAAGGGAAATGTACGGCAGGAATGTGGCAAATGTTCAGGGGTTCTTTACGTGGCATTCTGCAGTGGTACGTTCCAAAGAGACAGGGGAAGGATGACAAGGTACAGGAACCGTGGTGTACAAAGACTGTTCAATGTCTCAGGAGAATGGGGGCGGGGGTGTTCGTGAAAACATTCCGAATGTCAAAAGCCTGAACAGAATAGATATGGCAAAGTTACTTCCCGTGATAGGGGAATCTAGGACAAGAGGACAGAAACTCAGGATTAAAGGATGTCTATTTGGAACGGAGATGCTCAGAAATCACTTTTGTCAGACGGTGGTAAATATGTGGAAATTGTTTCCACGAGCGGCTGTGGGGGAGAAGTCATTGGGTGCATTTAATGCAGAGATAGACAGGCTATTGATTAGCCAGGGAATCAAAGGGTATGGGGTGAAGGCAGGGGAGCGGGGATTACTGGAGGAATTGGGTCAGCCCATGAGTGAATGACGGAACAGAGTCGATGGCCCGAATTGCCTATCACTGTGTCTTATGGTGTTATGGTGGCGTGGTCTCTCCACAGCTGCTCATGAAAAGGAGCCGAAAGGGAACATCGGAAGGAGACCGTACCGTCTGATCTGCCTACTCTGCCTTGTTATGTCCGCCCTCGCCATTATTGTGGCCGGTCTCTCGATCCACGGTGAGTGGAACGGGCTCCTGGTGGAGACAGACCGTAAGTAAAAAGAGTGGAATAAATAGTTATTGTAAAAGACCACAGGGGCACCGACACGCCCCTCACCGTAACACCGACTAAAACCCATCACCATGATACGGTCACCACTCTAACCGTGATGAAGACACCGCCTTTACCGTAACACAATCAAGACTCGTCCTGACACTGACACGCCAGTCATTCTACCATGAACAACACTGTCCCGGTCACGACCTTGAACGAGACACAGATGCACTCCTAACCGCGACACTGACACGGCCATCGCCGTGACACACACGTGGCTGTCACACTGACCACAACGTACCCCTCACTGTCACATCGACATTCTCCTGACCGTGTCACTGATAAGCTCCTCAAATGGACACATAAACACACTTCACAGTGACACCGACACGCGGTTCACCGTGACACTGAGGTACCGTATTCCGAGACACCTTCAAACTCATCAACGTGATCCGCCCCGCAACGCATCGTGACAAAGACTCAGAAGTCACGGTAACACCACTTACCGAGACAGTATCGTCCCTCAACATAACACCGATGCACAGCTCGCTGAGGCAATTACCCACACCTCACCCTGACACAGGCAAATCCGTCACCGTGATACGGACACCTAAATTCACAATGACACCGACATAGTACTCTCCGTGACACCGACACACACCTCAGCGTCATACCCTCGCTAAAACTGTGGTGATGATTTGTCTCTTGCCGTGACACAGACATACCCTTCTTAGCACACCCCACACCATGACACAGATACTCCACGAACAGTGCCACCACAGGACCCCTCACCCTGACATTTCCCTCGTCTTGATATCGAGATACACTTCATTGTGACCCGTTACACCTCTCGGTGGTGCACAGGAACTCCTATTAGAGTGACACCGACACGTCCGTCACAACAACCTGAACATGCCCCGCACGGTAGTGACGCAAACCCTCATGGTAAAAACAAAAAAAAACCTTCACCGTGACATTGATATACCCCTCAGCGCGACCCCGACACGTCCCTGATGGTGACGCCGACACTGCTCACTGTAACAGCCCTTACCGAGACAATATCACCCCTCAACATAACACCGATGTACCGCTCCTTGAGGCAGGTACCCACACCTCACCCTGACACATGGAAACCACTTAACGTGAAACAGACGTTCACAATGCCACCGAAGTCCTCTCCATGACACCAACACATCCCTCAGCGTGACACTCTCACACACACCGTGGCCATGACATATCTCACCGTGACACAGACATAACCCCGCTCTGCGAGAACGGCACACCATTACACACATACTCCACCCTCGGTAACACCCCAGGGCCCCTCACACTGAAATGTTCCTCGTTTTGACATCGT
Source organism: Hypanus sabinus (assembly GCF_030144855.1). Lineage (NCBI taxonomy): Eukaryota > Metazoa > Chordata > Chondrichthyes > Myliobatiformes > Dasyatidae > Hypanus > Hypanus sabinus. Next base: position 84,227 of record NW_026779121.1, on the reverse strand, counting down.
GATCCAGTTCGTTGTGACCCGGCACAACTCACGCCGGGGCACAGAAACTCCTATTAGATTGAACACTGACAAGTCCCTATTCGGACATGTCCCGCACGATACAGACGCAGCCCTTACTGGTAACAACAATAAAAACTTCAGATGGATATTGAAATACTCCTCAGCGTGACAACGACACGTCGCTCATGGTGACGCCGACGCCTCTCACTGTGCCACAATCACATCCTTCACTGTGACACACTTCACCGTGACACTGACACCGCACTCTCAGGGACCCGTTCGGTAGCGTGACGCTGACTCACGTGTCACTGTAAACGCTAAACATCCTTCACCATCTCTCTCAGTATCACAGAATCGTCAGTCTAATGTCACCTCCGGCCGAAACTGCGATGAGTTAAACTCAACCGTTGAATCCAAGCTTTCTGCGCTCAACTTAGATCTGTCCGATCTTAACCGAAGGCACAGCGATCTCCATCACCAGTTCACTGAGATGGAAACGAAGTACAGATCTGTCAACGAAACCAAGGCTCAAATCTGTGAATTTTTGACCAGCAGAAGAGGTGAGACGTCATTCCCCTCTTTCACCCGCTCCTCATCACAGGACAGGCATGGAGACAGGAAGCGTCACTCCGTGCCTAACATCGGGAGAGTGTGTAGAGATGGTATATGGCGTGATTCAATCTGGGTTTGACCCGTGGGTGTGTGATAGGTCTACGAGAAGGAAGTTTCACTCTATCACTGAATCCAGGAGAATATGATGGGACGTTGTGAGGTGGAGTCACCGTGTCTGACCAGGGATTGTGAGACGAAACATTAACGCTTCACTCTATGTCTCACTCCGGGAATCTCTGATGCGGCAGTATAGATCCAGCTTCACCTTGTGTCTGACAGCCGGATTGTGTGATGGAACAGTGCCCAGAGAGCTTCAACCCATGTCTGACCCTTGAAAGTTGTTATGGGGCCATGAAGAAAGAGTTTCACTCTGACTGAATCCGGTAGTGTGTGATGGGACGGTGCAGAGAGGTTTTCAGTCTGTCTGAATCCGGGAGTGTGAAACGGGACGGTGCAGTTGGAGGTTCACTCTGTGTCTGACTCCGGAGTGTGTAATGATATCGTAGAGAGACTCCTGGTATTTTTACTTGAGGTGTGAATGATGGGTTCCTGGGAAAGAAGGATTCAGTCTGCGTCTGATCCCGGGAGTGAGTGGTAAGACAGTGTGATAGGATGGTTTGACTGGACCTTCACTCTGTGTCTGATTTCCGGAGTATGAAATGGCAATGGAGAGAGAGAGAGAGAGAGAGAGAGAGAGAGAGAGAGAGAGAGAGAGAGAGAGAGAGAGAGAGGAAGAGAGAGAGAGAGAGAGAGAGAGAGAGAGAGAGAGAGAGAGAGAGAGAGAGAGGAGAGAGAGGAGAGAGAGAGAGAGAGAGAGAGAGAGAGAGGGAGGAGAGAGAGAGAGGGAGGGAGGGAGAGAGAGAGAGAGAGAGAGAGAGAGAGAGAGAGAGAGAGAGAGAGAGAGAGAGAGAGAGAGAGAGAGAGAGAACAGCGTCTAAGTCTGACTGCGGGAGTGAGTGTGGGATCTGGCCGAGATAGTTTCAATCTGTGTCTGACTCCTAGATTCTGTCATGCGACGTGTAGAGCGAGGTACACTCTGTGTCTGAATCAGCAGTACGTGATGGGACGGTGTGGATGAAGCTTCACTGTGTGTCTGACTCCCAGAGTGTCTAATGGGATCGTAGAGAGAGTGCGTCTGTGTCTGAATCAGTGAGTGACTGTGCAGAGAGAAGTTCACTCTGTGTGACACAGGATATGGTGACTGGATGTTTTCGAGGGAGTCTGACCCAGTGAGTGTGCCATGGGTGGGGATGGGCCGAACTACTCTTTGTGTGAGAAGACAGGAAGGAGTGATGGGGGTGGGGGGGGGGGTGTCAGACAGAGCTACACTCTGTGAATCGCCAGGGAGTGTGTTGGGACGTAAGGAGGGGGATTCACGTTTTCTTAGACTCGGGAGTATCTGATGGTACCGAGTGGAGCCAGCTTCCCTCGATTTGCTGTGTTGTGTGTTGAGAAGCTCTGGAGGGAGAATCACTCCCCCTCTGACATTTATCGTGTGTGCTGAGGGAGTTTCTTTCCGTGTCTGACTGCTGGAGTGTGTGATGTGGCCGGGGAGAGAGGGATTCACACTCTGCCTAACCAAGGCTGTGTGTTATTGGAATTGGTGGAGGTTACTAATTTCTGATCTCTGAACAAGGGAGTGTGTGATGAGACAGTGTGGTACGATGTTCACTCTGTGTCTTATCCACGCGAGTGTGTCGTGGATGGACTGCTGGGAACTTCACTCTTCCTGATCCTTGTTAATGTCCGATTGGATGGTGTGGGGGGAGTGTGGGGGTGTTCACTCTGTGCCTGACCTCAGGTGTGCGTGATGAGATACACTCTGTGTGACACTCCACGTGGTGTGTGACGGGACAGTCTGAAGTGAGATTCACTCTGTGTCTCACTGTTCCCTTGTTCCTGATTTCCAGAGCAAACGTGTTCCAAGGAATGGGTCACAAATAATGACAGGTGTTATTACGTCTCGACGTTTGAAGCTTCTTTCCCCAGAGCGATGCAAGAATGTTCAAACCGTGATTCAAGGCTGCTCGAAATCAATTCAAGTGATGAAACGGTATGTATCACAGCACGAGCAAATCCCACAGTAACACGGGAATCATCACAAAATCCCGGGATCAGACACCGAGTGAATCTCCATCCATACCGTCCCATCACACGCTGCCGGGGCCAGACACAGATTGAATCTCCCTCCACACCGTCCCATCACACACTTCCAGTGTCAGGCACAAGAGTGAATCTCCCTCCCCACCGTACCATCACACACTCCCGGGGTAAATAACAGAGTGAATCCGCCTCCAAACCGTCCCATCACAGAATCCCAGGGTCAGACACAGAGTGAATCTCCCTCCACACCGTCTCATCACACACTCACATGGTCAGACACAGAGTGAATCTCCCTCCACACCGTCCCATCACACACACCCATGGTCAGACACAGAGTGATTCTCCCACCATACCATCCCATCACACACTTCCGGGGTCAGGCACAGAGTGAATCTCCCTCCACACCTTCCCATCACACACGCCCCGGACCAGACACAGAGTGAATACCCACCATGCACTCCCAGCACACTCTCACGGTGTCTAATGCGGAGTGAAGTTCCTTCCACACCGTCTCCGCACACACTCTCAAGGTCAGACACAGAATGCACACCGCCCCATCACACTTTCCTGTTGTCATCAACAGAGTGAAGCTCCGTAGATATTTTTCAATTTTTGGCAATAATGAAATAAATTTTATTTTCCAGAGCCTTGTATCCCACAAACTTTTGTACCGAAACCTTGCACACTGGATTGGAAAATGCGAAAACGGGTGAGATTTGTACTGATACATGGGGTAAGAGTTGGACTTTGACCTAGTCCTGACGGGACAAAATGGGATTAGTTTACGATTAAACTGTACGAGGTTGTCGGGAGCGTGTGGTACAATGGGAACGTTTTTTGGCCGACACGTGTCTGTCGGGGAAGGACAGGGCAGTGGAAATAGTTCGGAAACTGTTAGGTGACAGTGGGGAGAGTTCAATACACAGAAATTAATTCATTCTTGTAGTGACGCATGATTTTGGAGATAGTCGCCGGGCAACAGTGGAGAAGGAGCAACAGTGGGATTAGTTTGGTGAATTACATGGCTCTGAGGGGCGAGAGTAGGACAACTGGATGAGTTTGGAGATCGATACAGGGCGGTGGTCACAGAGTGGGTTAATGGGATTAGTTTGCGAACTGAGGCAATGGTGTGGGAGAGAGGGTGCCAGTGGTATAATTCTGGAGGAAAACGAGAGGCTGTGGGGAGAGCGCGGTGTAGTGGCATATGTCTGGAGACAGACACGAAGCTCTGGATAGAGGGAGGGGCAACAGGATTGATTTGGGACCGAAAAAGGCCTGACAGATATAACTCTGTGGGGGGACGGTGGGACAGTGGGGTTTGTTCGGGGACTGAAACAGATCAGAGGGAAGAGGGTTGGTCTGTTCGATTCGTATGATGACTGACAGAGGTCTGTGGTGAGAAAGCGATTCGGTGGGATTAGTTTGGGAGACACAGGGCTGTCGGGAGACATTGGGACCGTGGTATCTGTCTGTATGCTGACACGGGACGGTGGGGAGGGAGTGGTTGAGTGGGATGAGTTGTGGGTGTGACGCAGGAGAGAGCGATTTCATAGATTATCTTGGGGACGGTCTCGGCTCGGGTTCTCTGCTGGAGCTGTTTTGTCTCTGTTGAAATTGCTTAACCCTCTTCGATAGGACTGTTGGCTTGGCCCTCCTGTACAATGTGTCCCCGGGGACGTCCGTCTGCAGAGACTGCGGACCACGCGTAGGAAGTTACCCTTGTGATAGTGATCGGCGTTTCATCTGCGAGAAGTCGGCACCTTTGCTACCGGATATTCCTGAAGAGATCCAGGGTCTCTGTCAACAGCCAGTGGAGTCGATATGTATCTATTGAATACCCGGACATTCTCCTCCTTCTGTCTCCTTCACTCTCACTAATAAATTCTTTCAAATTTGCTCCCCACACTCCAACTCCCTCCTCCTCTTATCTCAAGCATAATCTCTCCACGAGACACCGACAAACCCCTCCTGCCGTCTATCTCCTATTCCCCGCGTCCCGCTCTTCCGAGCTCCCTCTACCTTTCTCTCTGCCGCTCAGCTCCCCTTATTCCCTCGAACCTACTCCGCCCGCTCTTTCTCTACATCATCTGCATATATCTTACCCCTCTCTTCCCTTCCCCCCTCATGAACTCTCTACCTCCACTCCCCGTTCTCTCTAAAACCTCCGTCTCTCTTTCTGCTTTCCACACACTCTCATCTCAATCCTGTGCCGTTGTTGCTCGACAACCCAACCCTGGATAAATGGCTATGCCTATTTCCTCTGTCTGTGCCCCTCTTGGGTTTAAGGACATCTGTAAATGTACAACTACTCTACAGGAAATAGTCCCAACTTTCCCTCCCTCCCTCCATAACTCAGTCCTCCGAGTTTCAGTCACATCCCTGGAGACATTCTGTCCAGTTCACTGACATTTTTCCTGAAGCAGGGCGGCCACACCGCTATTTGATTTATTATCTGTAACTTATAAAACCTGGAATTTGTTGTGTTGCAGCATCGATACGGCGCAAAGATGTAGAATCAATGTAAATTACCAAAAAAAAAGTTAATGAAAGACCTGAAAAATGTGGGGGTGGTGCACATGCGTTCGAAACCGTGGTGCTGGAGGGGAAGGAGGTGTTTCCGAATCCTTGAGTGTTCAGGCTTCTGTTTCTCTTCCCCGATGGTGGTATTGAGCAGGGAGAATCTCCCGGGGTGAGGGGCCTGACTGATGGATGCTCCCTTCTCGAGGCATCGCATCTTGAAGATGTCCCCAATGCTGGGGAAGGTGGTGCATTTGACGCTGGTTGAGTCTACACCCCTCTGCAGCCTCCGGTGACCCTGTCCCTTGCGGCCTCCACACCAGGCGGACATGCTCCAAGTCAGAATGCTCCCAACGTTAATCTGTAGACAATTCCTGGTCTTCAGTGAAAGGTCAAATATTCTCAATCTCCTGGCGTTGTAACGCCTTCTGTAATGGGAGAGATACGGGTGGTGGTGAAGGTAAGTGTGGAGTATGGTCCAGAATATACTCAGACTCAGACTCGAAATAAACAAGACGACAGTGACGAAAATCCAAAGATTAAATCACAATCTGTACCATTAAAACTACTAGTACAGCACGAGCCCTTTAATTACTGCCGGGCAATCATTGGCAGTCACACCCTTAAAAGGACAGTGACAGCTAACCATTCTCCGGGGAATGGAGGTTCCGAATCCTGGACGCCCAGTGTCGATCCTCTGAGATGCCGACTCTCAGCAACACAGGAACTTCAAATGCGATCATACGGTTGAGAGGCAGAATTAAGCTCTTTGCCCCATCGGGTCTGCTCCGCCATTTCATGATGGCCGATCCATTTCCCTCTCAGCCCCAATCTCCCGCCGTCTCCCTGTATCCCGACATGGCATGACTAATCAAGATTCCCTCTGCCTCTCCTTTAAATATCAGGCCTTAACTTTCGCAGCCTGCTGTGGCAACAGATTCCATAGCTTCATCCCAGAAAGGCGAACGAAACTCTCCTCAGCTGCGTTTTAAAATGACGGCCCGCTATTCCAGGTGGGCCCACTGGCCTTAGACTCTCCCACCGTAGGGAAACTTCTCTCCACATCTATTTTAGCGAGGCCTTTAAGCATTTGATCGGTTTCAACAACACTAACCACCACCCTCCCACCTCCCACCACCCCACCATTCTTCAGAGCTCCAGCCATAAAACGCCCTTAATTTGATAAACTTATCAATCCGGAGCGATTTCCGTGAACTTCCTTTCAACCCTTTCCAATACAAAGGCATCCGGCCGGGTTAGGTAAAGGACCCGGAACTGCTTACGATCTTCGTTGAGACCTCACCAGTGCTTTATAAAGCCTCAACTTTACATCCCTGCTGTTCTATTCTAATCCTCTCGACATGAATGCTGCATTGCATTTTGCTTCCTCGCCACCGACTCCGCCTACAAATTCATCTTCAGGGAATCCAGCACAAGGACTCCCAAGTCTTTTTGTAGCTCAAGTGTTTGAATTCTCTCCCCGTTTATAGAACAGTCTGTGCCATTATTTTCTCCACCAAAGTGCATGACCATACACATCCCGGCACTGGGATCCATGAACCGCTTCTTTCCCCATTCGCTGAATCTCTCTGGAACATTCTGTAGCCTCTCTGCTTCCTCAACACTATCTGTAGATCGGGGATTTCACTGCCGATCTGCACTGACTGAGGTTTCCCGATGAGGAGGACAGCTGCCCGGTGTTGTATTGTCCAGGTGGTCCAGTGACCAGTGGGGAGAGAACAGGGTCGTATCGGATGTAGACCTATTGTGCTCATCGTCAGGGTGCAGCGCGTCCACGTCCTTGCTGGAGAAGGTGTGACCCGACTCTCAAAGCACTTAATCACAGCAGTTGTGAGGGTCACTGGGCGAGTGTAGTTGAGGAAGCTCACCCTACTCTTCTCGGGCATGGTGTGATTGTTGGCATTTTCAAGTGGGGGTGGGTAAATGCGTCTGCAGCAGTGAGAGATTGAAGATATCCTCGGCAACTCCAGTTCACTCTACTGTCCTCCCCGTCTCCGCCACCGTGTCCCGCATCTACACCCCTCCCCACTCCGTCAGCTTATCCCTCATCTACACCCCTCCCCGTCTCCGTCACCTTATCCCTCATCTACACCCCTCCCCGTCTCCGTCACCTTATCCCCCATCTACACCCCCCCCCCGCCCCTTCAATCGAAACGAATTGACTTTATTACTTCCATACTTCATATACATGAGTAAAAATGTTTATGTTATGTCTAAATGTGGAATGTGCATTTTATAGCAATTTGTAATAAACATTGTGTACAACAGGACAGTGAATATAACTTAGAAATTCTGTTGTATCAGCGTGCATTAATCAGTCTGACGGCCTGACGGAAGACGCTCTCACGGAGCATGTTGGTCCTGTGTTTTTTTTTTTTGCTGTGCTACACGTTCTCGGATGGTAGCAGCTGGAACAGTTGGTTGTTGGGTTGACTCGGGTCCCCGATAATACTTCACGCCCCTTTTACACACCTGTCTCTGTAAATGTTCTGAATCCTGGGCAGTTGACATCTACAGATGCGCTGGGCTGTCCACACCGCTCTCTGAAGAGTCCTGTGATTGAGTGGGATAAGGTTCCCATACCAGTCAGTGATGTATCCACTCAGGATGCTCCCTGTTGTGTCTCTGTGGAAAGTTCTAATGTTTTGATGACCCATACCAAACATTGTCTACTGTCTGAGGTGTAAGAGGCGCCGTTGTGCATTTTTCACCGCACAGCCGCTATGTACAGTCCGCATTAGGTCCTCGGTGATGTAAATGCCGAGGAACGTAAAGCTGGTCACCTCTCAACCGCAATTCCATTGATGTCAATAGAGCTCAGCCTGTCTCCAGTCCGCTTATAGTCCAAAAACAGCCCCTATGTTTTTGCGACATTGTGGGATCTACACCCCTCCCCTTCTCTGGCATGCTCTCCCTCCCCGATGCCCAGTTCCCGTTTCCGGCCTCATCACCAGCAGCCCCACCGTCTCCGATACTACCCTCTCGCATCCAAACGCTTCCCGCTCTGTGATCACAGGGAATTGTGGGGAGAATGAGGGAGACCTGACGTCCCGTGTTACACTTCCTCCTCACCATCTGATATCGATCTCTCGGGCTGAGCTTCTCTGCGTTTCCATGTGGACAGACCGGTCGTGTGGTTCAAAACGGTTTCCTGTCAGTAACTGCAACCTCACCACATCTTCAGTGCCCTCACTCTCCCCCTTTTCCTTCTGCGCTGCTTCCGGTCACACACACATACCATCACTGAAACAGACACAGAATGCAAGACTAGAGGAACGCGGAAGTGCTGGGGATTGGTGAGAGGAGAGAGTGGTCAGAGAGAAAGGGATTCGCAGAGTTTCTGACCCCGTTACCGTATTATGGCAGAGAGCGAAGGGAACTTCACTGAGGGTCTGGCCCACGGATTGTGTGATTGGACGGTGCGGACGAAGCGCCACCTGGTGCCTGGCCTTTGAAGTGTGTGATGGGACGGTGTGGAGGGAGATTCACTCTGTGTCTGACCCCGGGAGTGTGTGATGGGACGGTGTGGAGGGAGATTCACTCTGTGTCTGACCCCGGGAGTGAGTGATGGGTCGGTGTGCAGGGAGGTGCACACTGGATTTGACCCTATTAAATATGTGATATTTCAGGGTGTAGGGACCTTAACACTGTGTCCGACACCGGGAGCGTATGATGGGGCCGTCTTGAGGAGCGTCACTCTGTCTCTGACCCCGGGAGGTGTGTTCGAGCTGTCAGATTTCCGTCAGGAGACAATTCTGTGGGAATGGGAGAGAGAGGGAAGAGAAAGGTGTGTTGAATGGATAGGGGAGATATTCCGAGACGGCCCAGTGAGGAGTGCAGTGAGGTGGAAAGGCAGAGGGATAGAGAGAGTAGAGAGACGGAACGAGCTGGGGAGGGAGAGAAAAGGACAATCAACGTGATAGCAGGCATTAGAGAGAGGTCACGGAGATATAGCGAGAGGTGAATGGTTGAAAAAGTTATATAGGGACGGTGAGAAAGACAAGGGTGTGGGATGGAGGGAGAGGGAGTGGAGAAGGAGGGGTGGTTGTTGAAAACACTTCTGAATTTCTCTGAAGCTCCAGCTTCGTATGGCAAGACTCTATTTTTCCGTTTGCTTTGCTCCTTCCAGCGGTCTGCTGGGCTGACGTCACTACTGTTTATTTTTGTTGTTGCTGTCTTGACGATGGGCCAGTCCGGGTAGCCGCTCGCCTTCAAGGTTTCTGTCAAATACCTGCGCTCCCTGACTTTAGCTGTAATATTGATGGGCTTCCACTTGGCCGGGTGATGTCGTGTTCTGATAACCCACAATTATGTTCTAATGGGTGATCAGAGTCAAACCGTAGATGGTGATCTGTCTGTGTTGGTTTCCTGTGAACTTCAATATCCAGATGTCCATTTCCTTTGATAAGGACTCCACAGTCTAAAAAAGGCAGTCCATTGTTCTCGACGCGTCCGGTGTAAATTTAATGTTTTCATCCACCGAGCTGATGTGTTCTGTGAAGGCTTTGGCGTCATGGAGTTTGAGGTTAACCCTATAACAATAACAGCACGGAAACAGGCCATCTCGTTCCTTCTAGTCCGTGCCGAACACTTAATCTCACCTAGTCCCAACGACCTGCACTCAGCCCATAACCCTCCATTCCTTTCCTGTCCATGTACCTATTGATTTTTTTTATGACTAGCACCACCATCTTCATCTACCACTTCTACTGGAATCTCGCTCCACGGAGCTACCACTCTCTGAGTAAAGAAATTCCCCCTGGTATTACCCCTAAACTTTTGCCCCCTAACTCTCAGCTCATGTCCTCTTGTTTGAATCCCCGCTACTCTCAATGGAAAAAGCCTAACCACGTCAACTGTATCCCCCTCATAAATTTAAATACCTCTATCAAGTCCGTCCCCCCCTCAACCTTCTTCTCTCCAAAGAGTAAATTCCTAACTTATTCAACCTTTCCCTGTAACATAGGTGCAGAAACCCAGGTAACATTCTAGTAAATCTCGTTACTAACTATATTTTGTTGACATCTTTCCTATAATTCGGTGATCACAACTGTAACAATAGTCGAAATGGATTCTCTCTATTATAGACACACATCCATCCGTGATTCCCTCCAATTCCACCTCCTTGCGCCTGTCCTCTCTCTACTCCCCTCCCTCCCCACCCCCTCGCTTAAATTATTTCCTCTCTCTCCCGCTTATTCGAGAACTCTCCGCCTCCATCGTCATTCTCTCTCCTTCATTCCTCCCTTCCATGAGCCCCTTTTCACCCTTCCCGCTCTCCCTCTCGTCCCCCTTCTCCTCTCCGTTCCTCACATTCCATCTCTCACTCTCTGTTTTCCCAGTTTGCTCGCCTTCTCCTTACTCCATCTGCGTCCCTCTCCAAGTCTTCCTAACCTTACGATTGTCGTCTCCATCTCTTACGTTCCCAGGTCACGCCTCACACTCCCACTTCTCTCTTTCTCTCTAACCAGACTGCAACCTGTTAGCCAGTTCTCTCTCTCCAGCAACACCAAACTATCTAACTCCCCCCTACCTCCCCACTCTCACTATTCATTGCCCCGCCACCTTCGACTCACTCGATCACGCTCCCAAACATCCTCAATTTCTCTCCTCCCCCGGTCTCTTTATCAGCTGCTCATCCGATATTTGTGTCGTTCTGATTCCCTTATCAACGCAGGCTTCCTCTGACAACGGTTACTTCCCCTCACTGAGCTCAGAGACGCAGAGAATCCTCGACAGGACGACTGAGCGATACATACATGAATGCAAAGGTCGCCAAGCTGGAATCACGGACTCCTTCCAGAGGTGAGCGGGGCAGAATGATGAAGGGAGAGAGCTCCATTACATGCCTGATCACGGGTGCGTTTGATCGGACAGGTGGAGGGAGTTTCGCTCCCTCTCTGAATTCTGGAGTGTTTGCTGGAACGGTGTGGAGGAAGCATTATTCTGTGTCGGACCCCGAAAGTGTGTGATAAGATGGTGTGGAGTGAGATTCACTCTGTGTCTGACCCCGGGAGTGTGTGATGGGACGGAGTGGAGGGAGAGGCACTCTGAGTCTGACCCCGGGATTGTGATGAGACGGTCTGGAGGGAGATTCACTCGGTGTCTGACCCCGGGCGTGTGTGATCTGAGGGTGTGGAGGGTGATTCTCTCTGTGTATGACCTCAGGTGTGTATGATGGGACGGTGTGGAGGGAGATTCACTCTGTGCATGACCCCCTGAGTGTGTGATGTGACGGTGTGCAGGGAGATTCCCTCTGTTTCTGACCACGGTGGTGTGTGATGGGACGCTGCGGAGGGAGATTCACTCTGTGTCTGAACCCGGTAGTGTGTGATAGGACGGCGTGGAGAGAGATTCACTCTGTGTCTGACCCCAAGATTGTGTGATGGGCGGTGTGGAGGGAGATTCACTCTGTGTCTGAACCCGGGAGTGTGTGAAGGGACGGTGTGGAGGGAGATTCACTGTGTGTCTGACCCCGGGAGTGTGTGATGGGACGGTGTGGAGGGAGATTCACTCTGCGTCTGACCACGGAAGTGTGTGATGGGACGGTGTGGAGGGAGATTCACTCTGTGTCTGACCCCTTGAGAGTGTGATGGGACTGTGTGGAGGGAGATTCACTCTGTGTCTGACCCGGGAGAGTGTGATGGGACGGTGTGGAGGGAGATTCACTCTGTGTCTGACCACGGGAGTGTGCGATGGGACGGTGCGGAGGGAGATTCACTCTGTGTCTGACCCCTTAAGTGTGTGATGGGACGGTGTTGAGGGGGATTCTCACTGTGTCTGACCCCGGGAGTGTGTGATGGGACGGTGTGGAGGGAGATTCACTCTGCGTCTGACAACGGAAGTGTGTGATGGGACGGTGTGGAGGGAGATTCACTCTGTGTTTGACCCCTTGAGAGTGTGATGGGACTGTGTGGAGGGAGATTCACTCTGTGTCTGAACCCGGGAGAGTGTGATGGGACGGTGTGGAGGGAGATTCACTCTGTGTCTGACCACGGGAGTGTGCGATGGGACGGTGCGGAGGGAGATTAACTCTGTGTCTGACCCAGGGCGTGTGTGATGGGGCGGTGTGGAGGGAGATTCACTCTGTGTCTGACCCCGGAAGTGTGTGATGGGACGGTGTGGAGGGAGATTCACTCTGTGTCTGACCCCGGGAGAGTGTGATGGGACGGTGTGGAGGGAGATTCACTCTGTGTCTGACCCCGGAAGTGTGTGATGGGACGGTGTGGAGGGAGATTCACTCTGTGTCTGACCCCGGGAGAGTGTGATGGGACGGTGTGGAGGGAGATTCACTCTGTGTCTGACCCCGGAAGTGTGTGACTGGACGGTGTGGAGGGATATCCACTCTGTGTCTGACCCCGGGAGTGTGTGCCGGGACGGTGTGGAGGGAGGTTCACTCTGTGTCTGACCCCGGAAGTCTGTGATGGGACGGTGTGGAGGGAGATTCACTCTGTGTCTGACCCCGGGAGAGTGTGATGGGACGGTGTGGAAGGAGATTCACTCTGTGTCTGACCACGGGAGAGCGTGATGGGACGGTGTGGAGGGAGCTTCACTGTGTGTCTGACCCCGGGACTGTGTGACGGGACGGTGTGGAGGGAGATTCACTCTGTGTCTGACCACGGGACTGTGTGATGGGACGGTGTGGAGGGAGATTCACTCTGTGTCTGACCCCGGAAGTTTGTGATGGGACGGTGTGGAGGGAGATTCACTCTGTGTCTGACCCCTTGAGAGTGTGAAGGGACTGTGTGGAGGGAGATTCACTCTGTGTCAGACCCCGGGAGAGTGTGATGGGACGGTGTGGAGGGAGATTCACTCTGTGTCTGACCCCGGAAGTGTGTGATGGGATGGTGTGGAGGGAGATTCACTCTGTGTCTGACCCCGGAAGTTTGTGATGGGACGGTGTGGAGGGAGATTCACTGTGTGTCTGACCCCGGGAGTGTGTGACGGGACGATGTGGAGGGAGATTCACTCTGCGTCTGACCACGGGAGTGTGTGATGGGACGGTGTGGAGGGAGATTCTCTCTGTGTCTGACCCCGGGAGTGTTTGATGCAACGGTGTGGAGGGAGATTCACTCTGTGTCTGACACCGGAAGTGTGTGATGGTACGGTGTGGAGGTAGATTCACTCTGTGTGTCTGACACTGGGAGAGGTTGATGAGACGGTGTGGAGAGAGATTCCCTATGTGTGTGACCCCGGTAGTATGTAAATTGGACGGTGTGGAGGGAGATTCACTCTATGTCTAATCCCGGGAGTGTGTGATGGGACGGTGTGGAGGGAGATTCACTCGGTGTCTGACACTGGGAGAGGTGATGAGACGGTGTGGAGGGAGATTCACTCTGTGTGTAACCCCGGGAATATGTGAATGGGACGGTGTGGAGGGAGCTTCACTGTGTGTCTGACCACCGGAGTGTGTGATGAGACGGTGTGGAGGGAGATTCACTCTGCGTCTGACACGTTGAGTGTTTTCTGGAACGGTGTGGAGTGAGCTTCACTCTGTGTCTGACCCCGGGAATGAGTGACGGGACGGTGTGCTGGGAGATTCACTCTGTGTCTGACCCCGGGAGTTTGTGATGGGAAGGTGTGGAGGGAGATTCACTCTGTTTCTGACCCCTGGACGGTGTGACGGGACGGTGTGGAGGGAGATTCACTCTGTGTCTGACCCCGGGAGTGTGTGATGGGACGGTGTGGAGGGAGATTCACTCTGTGTCTGACCCCGGAAGTGTGTGATGGTACAGTTTGGAGGGAGATTCACTCTGTGTCTGACCCAGGGAGTGTGTGATGGGGCGGTGTGGAGGGAGATTCACTCTGTGTCTGTCCCCGGAAGTGTGTGATGGGACGGTGCAGAGGGAGATTCAGTCCATGTCTGACCCCGGTAGTGTGTGGTAGGACGGTGTGGAGAGCGATTCCCTGTGTGTGTGACCCCGGGAGTGTGTAACGCGACGGTGTGTAGGAAGATTCACTCTGTGTCTGACCCCTTGAGAGTGTGATGGGACTGTGTGGAGGGAGATTCACTCTGTGTCTGACCACGGGAGTGTGCGATGGGACGGTGTGGAGGGAGATTCACTCTGTGTCTGACCCCGGAAGTGTGTGATGTGACGGTGTGGAGGGAGATTCACTCTGTGTCTGATCCCGGAAGTGTGATGGGACGGTGTGGAGGGAGATTCACTCTGTGTCTGACCACGGGAGTGTGCGATGGGACGGTGTGGAGGGAGATTCACTCTGTGTCTGATCCCGGAAGTGTGATGGGACGGTGCAGAGGGAGATTCAGTCCATGTCTGACCCCGGTAGTGTGTGGTAGGACGGTGCGGAGAGCGATTCCCTGTGTGTGTGACCCCGGGAGTGTGTAATGCGACGGTGTGTAGGGAGATTCACTCTGTGTCTGACCCCGGGAGAGTGTGATGGGACGGTGTGGAGGGAGATTCACTCTGTGTCTGACCACGGGAGTGTGCGATGGGACGGTGTGGAGGGAGATTCACTCTGTGTCTGACCCCGGAAGTGTGTGATGGGACGGTGTGGAGGGAGATTCACTCTGTGTCTGATCCCGGAAGTGTGATGGGACGGTGCAGAGGGAGATTCAGTCCATGTCTGACCCCGGTAGTGTGTGGTAGGACGGTGCGGAGAGCGATTCCCTGTGTGTGTGACCCCGGGAGTGTGTAATGCGACGGTGTGTAGCGAGATTCACTCTGTGTCTGACCCCTTGAGAGTGTGATGGGACTGTGTGGAGGGAGATTCACTCTGTGTCTGACCCCGGAAGTGTGTGATGGGACGGTGCAGAGGGAGATTCAGTCCATGTCTGACCCCGGTAGTGTGTGGTAGGACGGTGCGGAGAGCGATTCCCTGTGTGTGTGACCCCGGGAATGTGTAATGCGACGGTGTGTAGGGAGATTCACTCTGTGTCTGACCCCGGGAGAGTGTGATGGGACGGTGTGGAGGGAGATTCACTCTGTGTCTGACCACGGGAGTGTGCGATGGGACGGTGTGGAGGGAGATTCACTCTGTGTCTGACCCCGGAAGTGTGTGATGGGACGGTGTGGAGGGAGATTCACTCTGTGTCTGATCCCGGAAGTGTGATGGGACGGTGCAGAGGGAGATTCAGTCCATGTCTGACCCCGGTAGTGTGTGGTAGGACGGTGCGGAGAGCGATTCCCTGTGTGTGTGACACCGGGAGTGTGTAATGCGACGGTGTGTAGCGAGATTCACTCTGTGTCTGACCCCTTGAGAGTGTGATGGGACTGTGTGGAGGGAGATTCACTCTGTGTCTGACCCCGGAAGTGTGTGATGGGACGGTGCAGAGGGAGATTCAGTCCATGTCTGACCCCGGTAGTGTGTGGTAGGACGGTGCGGAGAGCGATTCCCTGTGTGTGTGACCCCGGGAGTGTGTAATGCGACGGTGTGTAGGGAGATTCACTCTGTGTCTGACCCCGGGAGAGTGTGATGGGACGGTGTGTAGGGAGATTCACTCTGTGTCTGACCCCGGAAGTGTGTGATGGGACGGTGTGGAGGGAGATTCACTCTGTGTCTGATCCCGGAAGTGTGATGGGACGGGGCAGAGGGAGATTCAGTCCATGTCTGACCCCGGTTGTGTGTGGTAGGACGGTGCGGAGAGAGATTCTCTGTGTGTGTGACCCCGGGAGTGTGTAATGCGACGGTGTGTAGGGAGATTCACTCTGTGTCTGACCCCGGAAGTGTGTGATGGGACGGTGTGGAGGGAGATTCACTCTGTGTCTGATCCCGGAAGTGTGATGGGACGGGGCAGAGGGAGATTCAGTCCATGTCTGACCCCGGTTGTGTGTGGTAGGACGGTGCGGAGAGAGATTCTCTGTGTGTGTGACCCCGGGAGTGTGTAATGCGACGGTGTGTAGGGAGATTCACTCTGTGTCTAACCCCGGGGGTGTGTAATGGGACGGTGCAGAGTAAGCTTCACTCTGTTTCTGACGTCGGGTATGTGTGTATGGGCATTGCTGAGGTTGTCCGTGTCACTTTTCGTGTCTCACTCTCTCTCTCTCTGCACCTGTCCGGACAATCCCCACCTGCTCCCTCTCTACACCTCCATCATTTCCAAAGATACGTTCTGCTTTCCCCGCGCACCTGCCTTACAGCGGAATGTGTGACCGATCCCGATTGCGGTGATAAAAATGGTGACGAGTACGTACCTGTCCAGCTGGGGCGCCTTTCCCGGAAACGGAACAGTGAGCCGCTCTGTTATCGGATATCAGTCTGGTGCGAATTCAGTGCGGGCGGGAGAGATTGGGAAGAGAGAAAGGATGAGAGTGAGGGTCGTGGAGAAAGGTAGAAGGGAGAGTGAAAGAGAGGACTGTGTGTCAAGCACAGTGAGAATGATAGGGATAGGGAGAGAGTGGGTACAGTGCGTGAGCGAGCTGGACAGAGGAGCTAAATTTAAGGAGGTTGGGGATATTCATGGTGGATAGCGAGGGTGGTTAGTGACGGGGAGGCAGAGAAAGAATCGTAAAATAAGTTTAGACCGTTAGAAACTTTCTCCTATTGAGAGTGAAGGCAGCGAACCAGAGAAAGGGGGAGTGGGAGAGAGAGGAGAGGTGAACGGAAGGGGAGAGGATGGGATGGAGTTTGGGGAGAGGAAGTGTGTGGGAGAGAGAGGGTGTGGGAAGGCACATGGGCAGTTAGAGAGGGGGTAGCGGCATAACAGAGTCGGGAGAGAGTGAGGAATATGGGGAGAGAGATGACGAAGGGTGGTCTAGAGGGAGAAAGGCGATAGGGACGGTGATGACGGCGAGAGGGGTAATATGGAGGGGGGAGAGAAAGTTAGAGACGGTTGCAGAGGGAGGCTGTGTGACAGATGCAGATGTAACTGTAGGGAGAGATAGGAAGTGAAACGTTTAGAGAATCCATGGCTGGCGGACAGTGAAGGAGAGTGTGAGACAGGGAGAAAGGATCGTGAGGATGGAGAGGTGAGGAACCGTGAGATTCAAGGGATAGGAGCGGGATAGGGAGAGGGAGGCAGAGTGGAAAAAAAAAACCTGTGCATTTATATCTAGAAGAGAGAGAGACAGCGAGGTTGGAGAAACAAGTAGGGCAGACGGCGTTGTTGTAGTGAATAGGAGAGGGAGATGGAGTGGATTCCACTCTGTCCCTCGCCTTGCCGTGCGCCGCCATCGGCCGTGATGTTTCCGTTCGGATGTTCCGAGCCTTCACAGAGAGGCAGAGAGCCACGGTCAGAGACGGCCGGAGTGGAGAACAGGGTCATGAAGCAGATCTCTAACATTTGCTATCCAACCCGCCACCCCTCCTCACATCCTCCGTTCCCCTCTCACCTCTCTACCCATTCAGTCTCTAACTTCTCTTTGAGAATCTCCTCCTTCTGAGCGAGGGAACCACGAGTTAGGGGGGAAAGATTTTCCTGCCTATAATGTTCAACCCCACCTGCACTCTCTACTCCACTCCTAATGTTGATCCGAGGCTCCAACCTGTCCACACAATAACTCGTCAACAATCTCTCCCTACCACAACACTCCCCCCGGGTTCTTACCTCATTCCGTCCCGTTGCCGTTTTCCTCCCTCTTTCGAACATTCATTTATCTCCCACTCATCTGCTCTCTCCACTTCTATCGCTTTAACAAACGGCCCACACATATCGCTTGCTTGTCCCTCCCTCCCCCTCCCTCCATTTCCTCATCCTCTGCACAAGAATCGGTCCGTCTGTTGCAAAACTCACCAGTCTTTCCCTTGCTCTCCTCGCCTCTGCACCAAGAACAGCAGAAGACTATCGGAAACTCATCCTAACGCCGAGAAAAGAGGTGCGCCGGGCGGAAGGCGTGGGTGGGTGGGGTCCCTCTGACTGAGGGGGAGAGAGAAAGAGATGGATGCAGCGGGCGGGTGATATGGGTAAGGAGAGAAGGGGAGTGAGGCGGGAGGGTGGGAGAAGTGGTGGGGGGGTGGGGTAAACGGAGAGGGAGAGAGCAGTGTGGGGGTGGGAAGAGGGACAGGAACAGAAAGGCGAAGGGTTGTTATATGGATAGTGGAGGAAGCGGAAAAGGAGATGAGTGAAAGAGGTGATGTAAGGTTGCAGTGGAGTAGGGAGGGAGTTTGAGGTACAGCAGGAGGGAGAAACAGAAGAGGGAGAGAGGATCCTGGAGAGTGGAAAGGCGGGTAGTTAGAGGGAGGGGTGGAGGGCGAGAGCGATTTTGGGGCGGTGGAGAGAGAGGCGGTAAGTGTTGGGAAGTGAAGAACCATGGGAGTAGAATGTGGGAGAAATGGAGGGGAGTGGTGGAGCGAGAAGGTGAGGATGACAGTCCGAGGGAGGCGGATGAGAGAGGGTACCAAGGGGACTGATGCAAGGGAGGGGCAAGGTGGGGACGAAGGAGATTTTGGAGGTGGAGGACAGAGAATGGCAGGCAAAAACAAGTGTGGGTGAACGAGTGGGAAGAAGGAAGGATGTCACGGGATAACTTATCTCCCGCCACCCCCGTGAATGATTCCCGCATCTCCCGGATCTGCGCGACGCTGGGGCCTTCTTTTCCCGTTCCACGGTGCCCCAGAGGGATTACCCTATGGCGGACGGGCATGGAAGTACCCTCTCCTTCTCCTTCTCCTCTTCCCCACGCGTCCCCCTCTGATCTCCTTCTTCTCCGCTCTGATCTCTTCGCGACCTCTCTGGCGATCTCTTCCTCGCCTTCACGGTCTTGTGTGAAAGGCGGCGGTTCCTGCAGAGGGACATCGGCAGGTGAAGGGGGTGCGAAAGCTGGGGGTGAAAAGGAGGTGGAGGGCAAAATTTGGAGGAAACTCGTCTTTGGAATCGCGGCTCCTGGGGAAGTTCCGAAAGGCTACTTGGCCTTCACCATTTTATTCATCCCCCTGCCCCGGAGGGAGCTGGCTGCCCACCAGCGTGGAGCGATGCCCGGGTGGACGTGACGGCGTGGAGCTCCCTCATCACAGCGCTCCACAGGGGAGGCTCTAACGGAGTGGGTGGGTCCCAGCTCAATATCGGGAACTGTGGATAGCGGAGTAGGGAGGGATGGATGGAGGGGAATGGCAGAAGGTAGTAAGTGAATGACGGGAGGGAGCTGGACTATGACGGAGGAGAATGAGGAAAGGGGAGGGAAGAGGTGAAAGGAGTGCTAACAGGAGTTTGGAGGGGAAGGCAGCTGTGGTAGTGGGAGTTGTGATGAGCGAACGATAGGTTGGGAGGTACTGGGGAGGGAGGGAAGGCTAGGAGGGGATAAATTGTAGATACTGGCGATGTTGGGAGAGGAGAGAGAGGGAGGGAGTGTGGCAGAGAAAGGTGGCGGAGAGGGCAAAATGAAATGAGGAACGATGTGGTGCAAGAGAAGGGGGAGTATTGGGTGGAGGAGTAACGAAGGGAGAAAGGGATAGAGGGCCAAGGAGGGGGAGTTCGGGAAATTGGAAGAAGGGAGAGAAATTCTGAGACAGCTGCAAGTCCCGATCTGAACATTACCAAGTTCCCAAACTCTTCCTCAACCCCCCTCCTCGGAAAGGCGGAACGGACGGGGAAAATTCAGTGGGTTGTGGTCGGGGTGTAAGGTTGGTGGGCAGAGGGTGTTCTCTCCAGATTGGGGTGACACTGGTGTTGGTGGTGGAGAGGAAGCAGAGGGAGGGGCAGACAAATGGGGCAATGGGAATGTTGGAGGCAGAAGGCTGAGAGAGCAGGGGCAGAGAAGGAGAAAGAGAGAGAGAGAGAGAGAGAGAGAGAGAGAGAGAGAGAGAGAGAGAGAGAGAGAGAGAGAGAGAGAGAGAGAGAGAGCGAACGAGAGAGAGAGAGAGAGAGAGAGAGAGAGAGAGAGAGAGGGAGAGAGAGAGAGAGAGAGAGCGAGCGAGCGAGAGAGAGAGAGAGAGAGAGAGAGAGAGAGAGAGGGAGAGAGAGAGAGAGAGAGAGAGAGAGAGAGCGAGCGAGAGAGAGAGAGAGCGAGCGAGAGAGAAAGAGAGAGAGAGAGCGAGAGAGAGAGGGAGAGAGCGAGAGAGAGAGAGAGATGTGATAAAGGGAAGGTATATTGCGCCAATGGCAGGGGAAGTCGAGGAAACACGAGTTTTGAGGGGAGCTGTTCACGTTACTCGGAGGGAGGGGGCTCACTGAGATCGGTGGGTTTTGGGAGTTTGTCCTGGGCCCGTGGTTTCTCGCAGACTGAAGTGCCGGCGATGCGCAGGAGCAGTGGGAGTGTCCGTCATACAAACCAGGAACAAACCGGGAGATGTAAATCTACAGAACAACAGAAGCTCTGTATGAGTGAAACAAATCACTCCGACATTCTTTCCACACGCCCTCCTTCTCCACTTCCTCCTTTCCATTCCATTCGTCTCTCTCCCCATTCGACTACTCCCGCCATCTATCGTCTACATTCCTTCTCCCTCATCCCTCCCTTTGCTACACTCCGCTTTCTTCTCTGTAACACCCTCTCTCTCCTTCCAATCCTCCTCTCCGCTCCATTCTATCTCTCTCCCTCTCTTCCTCACTTTAAACGCGCCCACATTTCTCCCTCTCTCTCCCAATTTCTTCTCCCTATATTTCTCTACTCATCTTTCTCATCCTTTCCCGTTTGGCCATCTCCATCGCTCTTATTTTCCCTTCTCTCCTTCCTCTCCCATCACTCCCATCTTCTACCCTCCCCTCCACCCACTCAGTCCACTGTCACTCACTTCTCTCACGGCCAATACACTATCTCCCCCACTCTCCTTCCCCCTCTTTCTCCCCACTCTCACTACTCTTCACAGCGCCACTCTTATCACTGTGGGCTGCCCTCTCACACACTCTCAATCCCTCTCCACGACACCTCCCCCGCCCCCTGCTCTCGGTTCCTCTGCATCAGCTGTTCAGCTCGAGTTTGTTGGCGTCGGACTGACTCCCTTGACATATCCGGCTTCCTCTGACAACGGTTGCTTCTCCTTCCTGAGCTCAGAGACGCAGAGGATCCTCCACAGGATGGACGACAGCGAGACTTACATGAATAAGAAACCCACAAATACCCGGGCTCCTTCACGAGGTGATCGGGGCAGAAAGTCGGAGGGAGGGAGTTTCAATCTGAGACTGATTCCGAGAGCGTGTGATGGACAGTATGGATGGAAACCACTCTGCGTTTGACCTCGGGGGTTTGTGACGGCACAGTGGGGAGGGAGCATCACCATGCGTCTGAGCACAGGTCTGTGAGACGCCGCAGTGGGAGATTCGCTCTGTGTTTGACCCCGGGAGTATGTGAAGGAACGGTGTGGAGGGAGATTCACTCTGTGTCTGACCCCAGGAGAGTGTGATGGGACGGTGTGGAGGGAGATTCACTCTGTGTCTGACCCCGTGAGTGTGTGATGGGACGGTGTGGAAGGAGATTCACTCTGTGTTTGATCCCGGGAGAGTGTGATGGGACGGTGTGGAGCGAGGGTCACACCGTGTCTGATCTCGGGTGTCAGTGCTGGGTCAATGATGAGAGAGCCTCAGCCAATTTCTGAACATGCCGTATCTTTGCCTAAAGTCAAGACCCTCTCTGTGCACCAGGTCCGTAGAGATGGAGGTCAGCTTCATTATTTTGCCTTGACTGTGTTCATACAATGTGTCCTTTCCTGTCGAAAGACCTCAGGGCAAACTGACAGATGACCATTTAGATTCAGTGTTTGAGAATATGTCGGAGGGAGCGCGCAGGAGAGGCGAGTATGAGGAGCAACGTAAGGGGGTGGGGGGGTGGGGGTCAGTGACAGTGGCGCGCTTAGGGAAGGGTGGATTGGATCGGCCGGCATAGGAGGGCGGTATCGAGGCAGCAGTGTGGAGTGAGGTGCAGAGAGAGTGGTGTGGGAGAACGGAACGCCATGGGAGGGGCAGTGCTGTGGAAGTGTCGTGGTCGGGGCGCTGGGGTGGATGGGTGACTGAGGGGTGAGCGTTGAATACTGCAAAAGGAGGCAGCGCTGTGGAATGGCAGGTATATAATGAGCGCCGTGGGAAGGGTCGTGTTTAGAGAGGGGATTGAGAGATGCCGTGATGTGGGAGACCTCCAGAGTGTATTTTTAATCCCCCCTCGCCTCTTCGCTCTCCTCTCCCCCCTCTCTCTCTTCACAAGCCTTATCTCGTCCCACCTTCCCTCTCCCTTTTTCTCTCACGCTCATTCATGTTACCTTTCTCTTCTCCCGTCGATCCCCCTTTTCCCATCTCATCCACTCTCACTTCTCTTGTCCTCACTCTTTGCACTCTCACTATTCTCCACATGCTGTCTCTCTCTAACGCCCCTCCCCTCGCTCTCAGTCCTTCAACCACTCTGTCCTCCGTACACCCTCTCCCCCTACCCTGTCTCTCATGGTATCGTTCCCTCTATTCACTCTCTCCAAACCTCTTTACCTGCCCCTTCCTTTCCATCCTCTCTTGCCTCCCTTGCACACTCATTCTGTCCGCTGTCTAACTATCTCCCAGTCTCTCTCTACTCCTTCTTCCCCATTAAATCTTCCCTCTCTCATTGCTCACTTTATCATTCCTCTTCGCTCGGTCACCGTCTCCCGGTCTCTCACTCTCGTTCTCCCTTCTGCACTCTTTCCCTCACTATCTCACTCCGTTTAACTCTTCCGACCTCCCTTTTCCACATTTCTTCACCCTTTCGTTTATATTCTCTCACCCCTCTGTTTCACCTCTGAATCCTACTCTCCGCGCTGACTACCTCATTCCTTCACCTCACTTTATTCCCTCTTTCTCCCCATCTCTCCTTGTTCTCTGTTCCCATTCTATTCCATTTTCCCGCCCATCGCCTCTCTTCGATCACCCCTCTCCCAACCACTCCATCCATCCATTTCAGCCTCTCTGTCTTTGTACTCCGTCTCGCTTCCCCCGCTTGCCCATTTCCCGTCATCCCTTTCGCTGTCCCCAACCTTCTCTTCCCTCTCTGTCTGTACTCTCTTCCTTTCCCTCTGTATCTCACTGTCCCCGATTCTCCACCGCGCTCACTTTTCCTTGTCTATCTCTCTCTCGCAGACCAGCTGACATCCACATACACCGAACTGAATATTCGGGAAGTCGAAACCCTCATCAATATACAAACAGGTCAGTGATGCAACAACGATGTCATTCTGGAGGCCTCACATGTCATACACCCAAATGCCCAAGTGTGTGAGGCATTCGTGTCCATCAATTACCTGGCAGCTTGTTCCACAAACTGACGACCATCTGGGTAACAAACGGTTGGATCTATTTCCCCCTCTCTCCTTATACCTGTACGATCAGGCCGTCGATTGTCCAGGTCTAGGGGAAATAATTGCACCCATTCACTCTGTTGATGCTCCTCGTGGCTTTAAATACCACTCAAAGATACCCCCTGCGCCTCGAGGAATAAAGTTCCAATCACCACAACCTCTTTACCGAACTCAGTCCCTGGAGTCCAGGCAACGTCGTCGTACATTTCCCCGAGCACTCATTTCCAGTTCGATGGTATCTTTCCGGGAAGAGAACGTCCAACACTGAGCACCGTACTACACGTGTATCCACGTCATGTACAAATGCAACATGTTCGCCTAATTCCTGTACTCAGTGACATTCTGTTGAAGGTCTGCGTTCAGGCACATTCTGCACCGCCCTGTATACTTATGGCTTCACTTTCTGGGAACCGTGTTCCTGGACCGCGAGTTCGTCTGTTCTCCAACACTCCTTAGTGTTCCTCCGATACTCCGTGAAAGCCCAACCCTGGGCAGCCTGTCAGAAATACCATAGTTCGCACTTAACAGATTTAAAATGCATTTGCTTCTGCTAGCGACGGGTTCCCAGTCCGAGAAAGGAACAGCAACATTAACCCTTTGCTTCTCACACAGAGCCAATTGTATATCTCTTGTATATCTTCATCTCTCGCCCTATTTCCTCTCTCCATCCATTCCTCTCTCTGATGTTCTGTCTCCACGTCTTTCCCTACTCACTTCCTCATTTCCATCATAATTCATCCGTCTCTCACTCCACCCCTTCATTCTCTACCTGTCCCTTGCACTTCTATTTGTCTCTCTCTCACATTCTCTTCCATTCTCTCCCAGATGGTCTGGACCCCACCTATTCTCAGCTGAACATTCGCCAAAATGAACTTGTCGTCGCTAAGGATGAAGATCCTCCTGTTGCGTCGGGACTAGGAGAAATGCCAGTGACTGCTCAGGCAGGTCAGAGTTCACATTGATGACGCCATTCTGATGGTGGTTACGTGCTATACGCACAAGTATAGAAGTACTAATACATCTGAATCGACCATTTCTCTGGCAGTTCCTTCCAAAGATATAGCATCGCCTGATTAAAAAAAAAATCACTTTAGTCCGCAGTTAAATCTCTTTCTACTATCACCTCAGAACTGTGCGTCCTGATCCTCGATTCTGCAAGTGTATATAAAATAACTCTGTGCATTCACCTTGCCTTGCCCCACGTTTTTTAAGCCTCTGTCAGTCACCCATGAAAGCCAAGGTGTAAAATCCTAACCCCCCCTCCACATTAAATTCCTCAATCTGCCTGTTTAGTAGACTCTTCAATTTCACTAGTGTATCTGCCTCTCCCTCTACCACTGACTCGGGCAGTGCATTCCACGCACCAACCAATTTCTGGGTGAAAATCCTTCCTCTAATATCCCCCTGGAACTTCCCTCCCCTTACCATAAAACCATGTTCTCTTGTACTAAGCAGTGTTGCCCTGGGGAAGAAGCGCTGGCTGTCCACTGTCAATTCCTCTTAATATCTTGTAAATTTCTATCATGCATCCTGTCATCCTCCTTCTCTCCAAAGAGTAAAGCCTTAGCTCCTTTAATCTCTGATCATAATTCATACTCTCTTAACCAGGCAGCATCCTGGTAAATCTCCTCTGTACCATTTCCAGTGCTTCCACTTCCTTCCTATAGTGAAGTAACCAGAACTGGACACAGTACTCCAAGTGTGGCCTAACTAGAGTTTTATAGTGCTATATTATTACATCGTTTCTCTTAAACTCTATCCCTTGACTTATGAAAGCTAACACCACATAAGCTTTCTTAACTACACTATCTACCTGTGAGACAACTTTCAGGGGTCTGTGGATATGTACCCCCATATCCCTATGCTCCTTCACACTACCAAGTGTCCTCTCATTTACTTTGATCTCTGCCTTGGAGTTTGTCCTTCCAAAGTGTACCGCCTCACACTTCTCCGGTTTGTACTCCATCTGCCACTTCTTAGCCCAATTCTGCATTGCATCAATATCTGTCTGCTATCTTCAAAAATCCCCTACACTATGTACAACACCACCGACCTCTGTATCGTCTGCAAACTTTCCAACCCACACTTCTACCACGAGATTCAGGTCACTAATAAAAATCACGAGAAGTAGAGGTCCCAGAACAGATCGTTGTGGGTCACCACTGGTTAGAACCCTCCGATCTGAATGTAATTCCTCCAACGCGGTCCTCTGCCTTTTGCAGGCAAGCCAATCTGAATCCACCTGACCAGCCGTCCCTGGATCCCATGCAATCCGACTTTCTAAATAAGCCTACCGTGTTGAACCTTGTCAAACACCTTACTAAAATCCATGTAGAACACATCTACTGCACTAACCTCATATATAAGCCCGGTCACCTCCTCACAGAACTCTATCACACTTGTTAGAGACGGTCTGCCTTTCCCAAAGCCATGCTGCCTGTACTTTATCAGACCATGATTCTCAAAATGCCTACAGAATCTATCTCTAAGAATCTTTTCCCACAGCTCTCCTACCATAGACGTAAGGCTCACTGGTCTATAATTACCCGGACTATCCCTATTACAGTTTTGAACAAGGGGACAACACTCGCCTACCTCCAATCCTCCAGTAACATTCCCGTGGATAACAAGGACATAACGATCCTAGCCAGAGTCACAGCAATCTCTTCCCTCGTGGAGCAGTCTGGGTAATGTTTCGTTAGGCCCCGGGGACTTATCCGTCCTAATGTATTTTACCAACTCCAACACCTCCTCTCCTTTAATATCAACATGCACCAGAACATCAATGACTCATATTGTCCTCACCGTCATCAGGTTCCCTCTCAGTGGTGAATACAGAAGAGAAGTATTCATTAAGGACCTCGCTCACTTCCACAGCCTCCATCCCACTTTTTTCTTAAATCGGCACTACTTTCACGCCTGTCATCCTTTTGATAATTAAAGAATGCCTTCACATAATTGAAGAATGCCTTGGGGTTTTCCTTTTCCCTTCTTGCCAAGGCCTTCTCGTGCCTACTTCATGCTCCTCTCAGTCCCCCAATAAGCTCCTTTATTCCTACCCTATATTCCTCAATAGACCCATTTTATCCTTCCTTCCTAAACATCATGTCTGCTGCCTTCTTCCACCTGACTAGATTTTCCATCTCACTTGTCACCCATGGTTCCTTGAAACTATCTTTTTTTTTATCTTCCTCACCAGGGCAGATTTATCCCGAACTTCCTGCAAGACATCCTGAATCATCGACCACATGTCCATAGTAGATGTCCCTGCAAAAACATCATTTCAATTCACACCCGCAAGTTCTAGCCTTATAGCCTCATAATTTGCCGTTCCCCAATTAAAAATTTTGCTGCCCTCTCTGATTCTATCCTTTTCCATGACAATGCTCAAGGACAGGGAGCGATGATCACTGTCCTACAGATGCTCACACACTGACAGATTTGTGACCTGACTCTGCTCGTTACCTAATACTAGTTCTAGTATGGCATTTCCCCAGTGACATACTGTGACAGGAATCCGTCCTGGACACACTTGTCAAACACTGCCCCATCTGCACCCTTGGAACTAGTCAAGTGCCAGTCAATATTAGGGAAGTAAGGACACCCATGATAACAACGCTGTCATTATTGCACCTTTTCAAAATCTGCCTCCCAATCTGTTCCTCGGTATCTCTGTTGCTACCAGGGAGTCCATACAAATACCCCCAGTAGTGTAACTGCTCCCTTCCTGTTCCTGACCTCCAGCCATACAGACTCAAAAGAGGATCCTGCTACATTACCCACCCTTTCTGTAGGTGTAACAGTATCCCTGGCCAGTAATGCCACCCTCCTCCCCTACCCCCTCTCTATCACTTTTAAAGCACTGAAATCCAGGAATAATGAGAATCCATGTCTGCCCTGGTGCCAGCCAAGTCTGCTTAATGGCCACTACATCATAATTCCATGTATGCAACCACGCTCTCAGATCATCACCTTTGTTCCTCATGCTTCTTGTTTTGATGTGTACACACATTAGCCCTTCTACTTTACTACCTTTACAGCCTTTATTCTGCTTCTCTATCCTCAAAGCCTATCGATATGTTATATCTGGTTTTACTACATGCACTTCTTTCACTGCACGATAGCTCCGGGTCCCATCCCGCTTGAAATTTAGTTTAAACCCTCCCGAAGCATGCGAACAAACTGCAGGCTTATCAAACGCGTATTGTGTAATCTGTTACAAATGTTCGATATAGTTGACAAAGATCCTTGGTCCCACTAGCGACATTCTGGTAAACATGGCTGGGGTCCGGCCTCCAGTCTGAGAAACGAACTTCAACCATCAAACTTAGCTCCTACCGCCGAGTCAATTTTATATTGTATGATCAACCATGATATCAGTGAATAGCGGTGCTGGCTAGATGACCGAATGGCCTACTCCTGCACCTACTATCTATTGCGTATTGTCTAGATCCAGTCAGGCATCCCTCCTTTTGTTGTACACCAACTTTCAGAGCGGTAGACCATCTGGGAGCGTGCTAAATCTGTGTATATTACATCTACCACCCTGACCGGATCAGTCCTCCGCAGTCTAACAAGTCAGACAGATCTCTTTCATATCATCTTCCAGAGCAGTCTACTATCTGAACACTTGTCGATAGGCCTTTTCAACACTACGTACGATACACCCACTACCCGTGCTTGATCTGTCCTCCCTGTCAAATTATCCGACAACTCTCTCTAGGTCTCACGCAATCTAGTATCTCCCTTCCCCCATTATCTTCCACACTTCATATATTCTCCTCGCCCTCCTTGTCTAACCACTCCATTCTTCTCCGTCCCTACCGATGTCCCTTCCTTCCATCTTCCAGTGGGATAAACAATCTGGGGACTTGTCAGTCAGCGTACCTTATGTCTGCCCATGCGCACAAATCAGTCAGACAAATTTCGCTGTGCCTCCCACCATTTTACAGAGTAGCCCACCGACTGGAACGGTTAAATGTCTTATAGAGTTCCCTATTCTCTCCTTCCCTGTTCTCATGAAACGCCCTGGTTCCTCACTCACAATATAGAAACTGCTTCACCCGTGACCGCAAGTAACTGCTGAGCTTTGTTCCTCACTCACAATGTCGAATCCGCTTCACCCGTGACCGCAAGTAACTGCTGAGCTTTGTTCCTCACTCACAATGTTGAAACAGCTTCACCCGTGACCGCAAGAACCTACTGAGCGTTTTGAAAAGAGCTGAGCCTATCTCGGAAACCCGCGTCCCTTCCATGAACGTCGTCCCCAGGTCCTGGTGCCTCGATGAAGCAGCCAGCAGCATCACAGAACAACCTCCAGCCACGCCGGCCATTCTGTCTTCTGCACCTTCCCATCGGAGGGTAGATACGAAGGCATGTCTCACTCGGCTGAAGGACAGCTTCTACCCCAGAGTTATCAGACTATTGAACCGTCCTCTACCATGCAAAGTGTACTCTTGACCTCGCAATTTGCTGTCGCTTTGCCGCTGCATCTTATTCTATGCACATTCTCTGTGACTGTCACCGTTTATTCTGCATTCTGTGATCGATTTCCACTGCAGCACTACCATGAAGTGATCGGTATCTCTGGATGTAACTGGCACCTCTCCTGTCTGTGATGACAGTTTAGAGGAGCGGTTTGGTTAGAAGGTCTTGAGTAGCCTCCGGAGATGTTGAACGGGAGGTCCGACAGAGGTTTATACGATCACGAGAGACATAGACTGAGTCTACAGACAGGACCTTTTACCAAAGTTGAAATGTCTAGTACAAGAGTGAATGCATTCGGGACAACATTGTCGGCCAGTTTCTGTACTCTGCTGGGTGGGCTCTGCTCTCTACCTCGAAATAATAAAACAATTCACTAACTCTCAAAGGCAGGACATCATAAAGACACAAAGCCTAGTTGAATATCCAGATTTGCATCCGCAACATTGCCACGAACAGCAGCAGTCGGAGGACGGATCTATGCACTACACCGTAGTCATGGAGTTCCAACCAGCGACCGCCGCTCTCGGAGGTCTGTACACAAGATAACTCTGAGCCCAAGTTCCTAGTTCATTATGAATCCCAGTCATCGCAATCTTGTGAATGTATCTCCCATGAAAGGGACGTGGCCAAATGCCCGTTTAAAACCATGTGCCTAACGTAAGCGTGTAAACGTGATCCCTTTCGATAGGGAAGGTCCTGTCCCACCAAATTTGACTTTCCAGATCGCAGAACCTCATTCTTACCCGGAGGAAACTCCGTTTGCCATTTCCCCATCCATCTACAGCTGATCCCCTTCCTATTTAATCAATCAGCGATGTTCCACACTTTCCACAACACCAGCAATCTGTGTGCCGGCAGCGATTTGGCAAATGGGCAAGGGTAATTCGGACCAGCTCGTTGCGGTCAGTGGCGGGAATTGAACCCGGGACTCTGGTACTGTAAACCACCACGTTCCCGTACCGCTTTTCCTCTTGCAAGCAGCCACAACACAAAGAAACACAATGGAGGGCAAAAATCACTACAACATGTTAGTCCCCACAAAACCGTGGTATATCCAGTGTGTGGAAATTGTAGAAAGCTTGCAAATAATACAACTATGAAAAACAATAAAAACAACCTCTCGCATGACTTCTCTCTCTCTCCCTCTGTCCCTCTCCATCTCCGTCCCATTCCCCCCTCACTCTACCCCTCTCTCCCTCAGTTGCACTGCCGCTCTCACTCTTGTCTCTCCCCATCCACTCAAAACCTCTCTCCCTCTGTTTTCTCCCCCACATTCTCTCCCATTCTCATCTTGTTCTGTTCCCCCATATATATTCAATATTCCCGCCCATTACATCGCTCTGTTACCCTCCAACCCCCCTTCCCACATCGATCCGTTATACGTTCTCACTCCCACTTGGAATTCCCGTCTTGACCGCTCACTTCTCCCTCTCCCTCACCTGCTCCCCTTAACTGTCAGCCTACTCGCTCCGTGTCTGCTTTGTCTCCCTGTCCTCACACCCACCATTCTCTACCACCTTCACTTTCTCACCCTCCCTCACATTTTCTCTCTTTCTTTCCCAGACAGTCTAACATCCTCCTACACAGTACTGAAGCTTGGGACAAATGAACTTCTCATCGATGAAGATGAAGACACTCCAATCGCCTCCGGACCCGCCACAGTGTCAGTGACTGCCCAAGCAGGTCAGAGTTCACAGTATTAACATTAGCATGAAGGGGTCACATGCTATACGCACAGATGTTTAAGTTCTAATGCATCTGCATCGACCATTTCCCCTGGCAGCTCGTTCCATTGACGGAACACAATCTCAATATGAAAACATATCTTCACTCGTGTCCCCAAATGCACCAGCTTCTACAGTCAACTGATCCCTGTGGGGTTCTGGTTCTCTATTCTCAAAACCTAGATAGGAAAAAAAAACGACTCTGTGCATTCACCTTGTCTGTGCCCCATGTGCTTTTAAACAACTGCACAAGGTCACCTGTGCGTTCCGAGGTATAAACTAACAACCCGTCTAACTTATCTCCACAATTCTGTTACTCGAGTTCCTGCAATGTCCTCGTAAATCACCTCTGCACTCTCTCCAGCTCAGTGGCATCTTATCCAGAGCAAGACGACGGCAACGGAACAAACTACTCCAAGTGTAGCTTCACTAACGACTTGTACAATTCCAATGTGACCTCCCTACTCCTGTACTCATTGCCCTCACTGATGAAGGGCGGCGTGTCAGACGTCTTCCCCACCACCATGTCTAGCTGTGACTTACTTCCTGGCAACCGTGCACCTCAAGCCCTGGGTCCCTCTATTCCACATCACTCCCCAGGGTCCTTGTCTACCTGTGACTGTATTTTCTGGGAACAGTTCACCTTGAGCCCTGGGTCTCTCTGCCCCACATCACTCCCCAGGAACCCTGTCTACCTGTGACTGTACTTTCAAGGACCGTGTACCTGTAGCCCTGCGTCAGGCTGTTCCTTAACATTTCCCAAGTTTCCTCCCTTGCACCGTGTAAGTCCAACCCCGCTGTTTGTCCTCCTGATATACGGTAGCACAAACTTAATTGCATTAGCTCCTGTTCAGCCACATTCCCCGGCGAATCGAGATCCCACTGTAAGAGATAACTGTCTTCACTGTTTGAAACGCCGACAACGTTAATGTCGTCTGCAAGTTCACCTACCGTGTATTGTATAATCTGCTATAAATGGTCGATATTGTTCAGAAAGATAACTGGTCCCACCGCCGACCGCCCGTGAACACCTCCAGTGACGGGCTTCCAGTCTACGAAATTAACTGTCACCCTAGACCTTGTCGCAGAGCCATTCTTATATCAAATCAGCCACCACTGCGTGTGTCCCACACCATCAATCCTCCGCAATCAAATTAGCCATACAGATCACCTTGGGTTCCACAACATCTCTAGACCAGTCTACCATCTGAGCCCTTGTTAACAGCCTTGGGCAAGCCTCTGTGAGGTCAAATCCCCAGACAAATCGGCACGACAAATCTCCCTGGGTTTCACGCCACCTGTCATCTCCTTCCCCATTGTCTCCTCTGCACTCACTACCTTTCCATCGCCGGCCCATTTGCACCGCTCCATTCCTTTTCGGTCACTCCCTACATTCCTCTCTTGCATCTTCCAGACTGATCTACCAACTGCGATCTTGATACGGGACTTGTCAAGCGTCCATTATGTCTATCATTCCGGACATATCTGTCTTTAAACCCCCCATTCAGCCGAGTAGTCTACCAGGGGGAAAAGTGACTTATCGTCTTCATTTTCACCATTTCTACTACCCTGTTCTCATGAAAAGTCTTGGTTCATCACTAAAAATATAAACACTGCTCCGCCCATGACCACAGAAAAATGCTGAGCGTTGTGGAAAGAGCTAAGCCCAGTTCTGAAAACAGCTTCCCCTCCATGAACCCTTTCTACACACACTGCGGATTCTGTAAAGCAGCCAGCAGCATCAAAAAAACCCCTCCACCCACCCCGAACCTTCTCACTTCTGTACACACCCATCGGAGCTACTCGGAACATGTGCCTACTTTAGAAATTGCATCGTGTTGCACATAGCCCTCTATTTCTCTAAGCACCCTGTACCTTTCCAGGAGTCTCTTAAAAGACCCTATCGTTTTTGCATTCACCACCGTTTCCGGCAGCCCATTCCACTGACATTTCTTCTGTACCAACTTCCAACCGCATTAAAACTGTGCTCTCTCGCGTCAGCCATTTGGACTCAATCAATGTTTCTTATCAACTAATACACCTCTCTCAGGTCACATCTCATCCTCCTTCGCTCCAAGGAGAAAAGGTCCAGTTCGCACATGCTCCCCAAACCAGGAAACATCCTTGTAATCTCCATTGGACTTTCTCTATAGTTTCCACATACATCCTGGAGTGAGTTTACCGGATCTGAGCAGAGTAGACCCAGTGGGTCTGGCCAGAGTGTTATATAGCTGTAACATTGCCTGTTGGTTCTTCAATTCAGTACCACGGTTGATGAAGACCAATGCACCGTATGCATTTTATAACCACTTACTATAAAGTCTATATTCTAACATCATATTTGACCTAGAACAATTAAGCACCTCATACTTCTCTGAGTTGGACTCCATCAGCTAATTCTCAGCCCAATTTGGCATCCTATCGATGTCCCGCTGTCAGCAATGACAGCCCTCCAGACTATCCTCAACACCCCAACCTTTTTGTTATCAGCAAATTTACTGACCTATCAAATCATTTCCCATTCCAGGTCACTTATAAAATCCAGGAAGGAAATTGGACCCATAATAGGACCCTTGAGTCACACCAATCCTCACCGATTTCCATACAGAATATGACCCGTCCAAAACGACACATTGCTTTCTGTGGGAAAGCCAATTCTGGATCAACAAAGCAAGGCCCTCTTGGATCCCTTGACACCTTACATTCTCAACAAGTCTTGCATGCGGTACCATATCCAATGGCTTACTGTAATCCATATACACTACATCTACTGATCAACCTTCATCAATGTGTTCAGTCGTATCCTCAAAATATTGATACAGGCTCGTAAAGTACGACGTATCTTTGACTAAGCCATGCTGACTATCCCTAATCCTATCATGCCTCTCCCGACTTTCATAAATCCTGCCTCTGAGGATCTTTTCCAGCAACTTACCAACCATTGAAGTAAGTGTATCTGGTCTATAATTTCCTCGGCTACCTCTACTCTCCTTTAATTGGGAAGCAACATCTGCAAACCTCCGATTCTTCAGAAACTTTCCTGTCCCCATTGATGATGCTTATAGATGCTGCCTGGTATGCTGGAGTGTTGCTGGAAGTTCCAGCATCTGAGGATTTTATCGTGTTTGTGTTTTTAAACTCTTTCTTAACCTACTTGTTCCTATCCCTCTCCAATGCAGTGGTGAAGGAGATAAAACTGTTTTATCTATCTCCAAAATGCTCTTCAACTGAGAGACATGACACCTGACCAGGTTCATTTACCAACATCAGATCAAGTACAGACTGTTCCCCTGTACGCCTATCTACAACTTGTGTCAAGAAACGTTTCTGAAGGCACCTTACAATCTCTATCCTCTCGAAACCCTTTGATCCAGGGAGATGCCAATAAATATTCGGGAAATTCTAATCTTCCACCACGACAACTCTGTTATTATTACAGCTTTCCTGAATAGGTCTCCCTATCTGTTCCTCGATATCGTGTAACTATTCTGTGCTCGATAAAAAAGTCCAAGTAGATTTAGTAACCCCTCCCCGCGTCTAACATCAGACTCAGTAGACAATCCCGCGATGACTTCCTCCTTTTCTTTTGCGGTGACACAGACTCTGATCAGCTGAGCCAGGACCCCAGAACATTTGCCTCACTCACTGTCCTTTCCGAAGCATCCAAAGCCTGGTACATGTATGTCTTATTTTGATTTGTCCCAGCTAAGTGTAGCACCTCATATCTATCAGCATTAAAGTCCATCTGCATTCTTTCAGCCCACTCTTCTAACTGGCCTAAATCTCTCCCTAAGCTTTCAAAAACAACTTCATTATCTAGCCACCTATCTTAGTATCATCTGCAGACTTACTAATCCAATTTACTACCCCATCATCCAGATCATTAATGCACATTACAAACAACATTGGACCCAGTACAGATCCCTGAGACGCACCACTAGTCACCGGCCTCCAACCCGGCAAATAGTTATTCACAACTACACTCTGGCATCTCCCATCCAGCCACTGTTAAATCCATTTTACTACTTCAATATTAATACCTAACGATTGAACCTTCCGAACCAACCTTCCGTGTGGAAATTTGTAAAAGGCCTTACTGAAGTCCATTTCGACAATATCCACTGCTTTACCCTGGTCAACTTTCGGAGTAACCTCTTCAAAAAATCCAATAGGATTTGTCAAACACGGCCTTCTACGCACAAATCCATGCTGACTGTTTCGAATCAGCCCTTGTCTATATAGACAATTATATATACCACCTCTAAGAATACTTTCCATTCATTTACCAACCTCTGACGTCAAACGTACAGGCTGATAATTGATAGCTGTACTCCTAGATCTATTTTTAAATAATGCAACCACATGAGCAATACGCTAATCCTCCGTCACCATCCCCGTTTAGGATGATATTTGAAATATTTCTGTCAGAACCCCTGCTATTTCTACACGGACTTCCCTCAAGGTCATAGGGAATATCCTGTCAGCACCCGGAGACTTATCCACCTTTATGTTCCTTAAAATCGCCAGTGCTTCCTCTTCTTTAATCTTCATAGTTTCCATAACTACCCTGCTTGTTTCTCTTATATTAGACAATTCAATATCCTTCTCCTTAGTGAAGACCGAAGAAAATAAATTAGTCCAAATCTCCCCCATCTCTTTCGGCTCCACACATAACTGAGCACACTGATTCTCTAAGTGACCAATTTTATACATCGCTATCATTTTGGTATCAATATAACTGTAGAAACCCTTTTGATTTATCTTCAACTCAGTTGCCCAAGCAACTTCATATCTTTCTTTAGCTTTTCTAATTTCCCTCTTCAGTTTCTTTTTTACATTCTTTATATTTCTCGAGCACCTGAGTTACTCCATGCTGCCAATATTTATTGTCGTTCTCTCTCCTTTTCCGAACCATGTCTCCAATATCCCTCGAATATCATGGCAGTGTCAAACCATTAACCTTTCCTTTCAACCTAACAGGAATAGAAAAATGCTGCACCATCAAAATTTCAACTTTTAATGGCCTCCTGTTCTCTATTACATCCTTCCCATAAATCAAATTGTCCCAGCCCACTCCTACTAAATCCTTTCACATCTCTTCAAAGCAGGCCTTTTTCCAAACAAAAATATCACTCTTGATCCAGACCTTTTCTTTTGCAAAATTATATAGAAACTAATGGCATCGGGATCAGTGGTCCGGAAGTGCTCCCGAACACATAACTCCGGCATCTGACCTCTCCCAATACCTAAAAAAAGAGATACAACATTGCTCCTTCTCGAGTTGGTACTTCCATGTATTGCTGCAAAAACTATCCTGCACACATTTTATAAACTCCAAACCATCCATCCCTTTTACATAAATGGACTTCCCTGCCTAAGTGTGGAGAATTATATTCTCCCACAATCACAACCTTGTTCTTACTACAAATATCTGTTATCGCCTGACAGATTTGCTCCTCTAATTCTCCCCATCAGGTGGTCAATAATATACCTCGGGAAGTGCTACTATACCTTTCCCGTTCCTCAATTCCACTCACATAGCCTTCTAATCTATCCTGTCTAAACACCGCGGAAATATTTTCTCTGACAAGCAATTAAATACCTCCCCCTCTTGCCCCTCCGATTCTATCACACCTGAAGCAACGAAATCCAGGTATATTTAGTTGCCAATCACACCCGCCATGCAACCATGTTTCAGTAATAACTACAACATCATATTTCCATGTATCAATCCATACTCTAAGCTCACTCACTTTTCTTAAAATGCTCCTAGCATTAAAATAAATACATTTAAGAAATTCTGCACTTCTTACTCTCTGTGTATCCGTAATGGTGCAAACAACTTTACTATCTTCTTTTTCTTCCTTCTCCCCTACATCTTCGGACTAGCGCACCCCTTATCTAACACCTCCCTATCCTCCCTCACACACTGTCTACTAGCTTTCTCGATTTGTGAACTACTATCCTCTCTCTGGTCTCTTCAATTTGATTCCCACCCTCAACCGTTCTATTTTAAAGACTCTCCAGTACCCTTAGTAAATCTCCCCGCCAGGATATTTGCCCCCTTAGGTTTCAAGAGCAACCCGTCCTTATTGTACAGGTTACACCTGCCCCAAAAGAGATCCCAGTGATATAGAAACTTGTATCCCTGCCCCTTGCTCCAAAGCCTCAGCCACGTATTTATCCTCTATCTCGTTCCATTCCTGCGCTCACTGTGGCATGGCACTGGCAGCAATCCCGAGATTACTACCTTTGCGGTCCTTCTTCTTAACTGCCTTCCCAACTCCCTATGTTATGCTTTCAGAACCTCTTCCCTTTTCCTACCTATGCCATTGGTGACGATACGTACCGCGATCACTGGCTCTTCACAATCCCACTTCAGGAAATTTGGACGCTATCAGAAACATCCCGGACCCTGGCACCAGGGAGACAAACTACCATCCGGGTCTCCCGACAGCGTCCACACCATCGCCTATCAGACGCCCTAACTATCGAGTCCCCTATTACTACCACCTTCCTTCCCCTATCCTTCTGGGTTACGGGGCCGGACTCTGTGCCGGAGGCACGGCCACTGTTGCCTCCCCCAGGCAGGCTGTCTTCCCCCCCCCCCCCACCAACAGTACTCAAACAGGAGTACTTATTGTCAAGGGGTACAGCCACTGGGGTACACTCCAGTACTTGACTCTTCCCCTTCCCTCTCCTGACCGTGATCAACTTGTTTGCCTCCCGTGGCCCTGGTGTGACCACCTGGTTGTAACTAATCTCTAACATCTCCTCACTCTCCCTGACCAGACCAAGGTCATCGAGCCGCAGCTCCAGTTCCCTAACCCGGTCCCTTAGGAGCTGCAGCTCGGCGCTCCTGGCGCAGATATGGACGTCCTGGAGGCTAGGAGACTCCATTAGCTTCAACATCTGAAACCGAGAACAACAAGCTGCCCCCTCACTCATAATTCCCCCTTTTCTCTTATAACAGGAAAAACTGAAAACCAGACCTGCCTTGCCTTGCCTGATTCCGTCTAAGCCCCTTGAGCGAAAGCCCTTAAGCCTTCACTCTGCTCCCCGATCACTCCGTTGCCCGCAAAGCGACGCTGCCCGCTGGATAAGGCCGTGTTCTTTTTTAAATCTTCCACGCTTCACTGCACGACGTCACACGCCTGCGCAGTCTCGCCTCTCTTAACCCCGATGGGAAGAAAATTCAGAATGACTCCTGCAGCTCTCCGGTTCCGATTCTCAGACTTCCTTCTCCAAATAAACTCAAATCAGGATTTCTGTTCTCTGTCACCTGACTATCCTCCCTCTCACACTGTCTCCCAACAGTCTATATATAATATTACTTTATTGTCGCCAAACAATTGATACCAGAGCGTACAATCAACACAGCCATATTTGATTCTGCGCTTCGCGTTGCCTGGAGTGCAGAAGTATGTGCAGAGCAGTACTGCGTCTGCAGTGGGTGAGAGTTCATTTGACCGTCTCTTCACTTCGGTTCCAACCACCCAGCAATTCTAGTTTAAAATTGCTTCTATAGGCTTTGCAATCCTCCTCGCTCGACTACTGGTACCCCTCGCATTCAAGTGTAACCCGCCCTTTTTGTGCAGGTCACGCCTGTCCAAAACGGGGACACATTGAACCCTGCTCCAGTCCCTCAGCCAGGCATTTATCATCCAACTCACTATATCACTGGACTCAGCGTCCACAGAGTCGCCTGCCTGACCCTCTAACTATAGAGTCCCCTATTACTGCTGTCGTCCTCTTCGCTTCCCTACCCTTCTGAGCCACAGGACCAGACCCTATGCCAGAGAAGCGGCCATAGTTGTATCCCATAGGAATGCCGTCACCAACCACTCCCTCCCTAACAGTACTCAAACAGGAGTACTTATTGTTTAGAGGGACAGCCACTAGGGTACTTCCTAATGTCTGCCTCCTGCTCTTCCCTCTCGGGACTGTTGCCTACTTATCTGGCTCCCAAGCCCTGGTGTAACTACTTGCATATTGCTCCTGCCTATCACCTCCTCAATTTCCAAGACCAGCTGAAGGTCATCGGGCTGCATCTCCAGTTCCTTAACCCGGTCCCCAAGTAGCTCCAGCCAAGGCCCGACTACTCTGTCTCAGATCACTCCTTTGATTAACGCTCCGCTCGGCAGTGTCTCCTTTTTGTGCCGGAACCTTCCCTACCACCCAACTCACAACTGGTGCTCCGGTTAGAGCCACTGACAGGCCACGCAAAATGGACTAACACTCTCAGAGCTCCTTTTGGAAACAACCGCCGCCGATAGACAACGTACGTTCCCGACCGGACTGTCCTCCTTCTATTTCTCTTTCTCTCTCTCATTCTCTCTCAGACGGTCTGAACTCCACCTACTCAGTGCTGAAACTTCCGAAAGATGAACTTCACATCGATGCTCATGAAGATCCTCCCATTGCCTCGGGACCCGCCGAATTGTCAGTGGCTGCACAGTCAGGTCAGAGTTCACAATAATGACATCACTCTAAAGGGGTCACGTGCTTTAAGCAAAAGTGTACAAGTTCTAATGCATTTGCATCGACCACTTCCTCTGGCAGCTCTTCCCAAAGACGGACCACTCTCTGGATAAAAAAAAAATGTTGTCACTCTTCTCCCCAGTTACATCACCTACAGCTATCACCATATCCCGGAGCGTTTTGGTCCTCGATTCTCCAAGCTAAGAGAAAAATGACTCTGCGTTCATCTTGTCCGTGCCCCGAGTGGTTTTATACAACCCTGTTAGGTCACCTCTGCGCTCCGTGGCATTTAATCATAAACTGCCTGAATTATTTCCATAACTCAGTCACTGGAGTCTATGAATGTTCGTAAATCTCCTCTGTTCTGTCTCCAGTTCAGTGGCATCTATCCAAAGGAGGACAGGGAAACGAAACACTCTACCCCAAGTGTGGATTCCCTGAAGTCTGCACATTTCCAAAGTGACCTCCCATCCCCTGTATCCTTGTCCTGACGGATGAAGGGCGGAGCGACAGAAGCTTTCTTCACCGCCCTGTCTACCTGTGAATCCTCTTTCAGAGAACAGTGTCCCTGTAACCTTGGATCCCTCTGTTCTACAACACTCTCCAGCGTCCCTGTTTACCTGTGACTCCACTTTCAGAGAACCATGTCCCTGTAACCTTGAGTCCCTCTGTTCTACAACACTCCCCTGCGTCCCTATCGACCTGTGACTCGACTTTCAGAGATTCATGTCCCTGTACCCCTGGGTCCCTCTGTTCTACAACATTTCCCAGCGTCCCTGACTAGCCGTGACTCCAATTGTAGGGAACAATGTCCCTTTGCCTCTGGGACCCTCTGTTCTACAACACTCTACACGGTCCTGCCTACCGCCGACTTCAGTTTAACGTAACCATGTATTTGTAGCCCTCCGTTCTTTAACATCTCCCAAGTTTTCTCTCGTTGACCGTGGAAGTCCCACCCTGTTGTTTGTCTGCATGAAATGAAATAGCTCAAAATAAAATGTATGTGCTCCTGCTCGGCCGACTTCTCCGGCTAATCGTGATCCCACTGTAAGAGATAAATGTCTCCACTGCCTAAAACGCCGTCAGTGTTAATGTCATCTGCAAGCTCACCTACCGCGTATTGTGTAACCTGCTGTATTGACAAACCATCCGGTTGATTTCGCTATTGACGGGCTTCCGGTCTGAGAAATGAACTGCAACGCTTAAGCTTGTTCCCTATCGCCGAGCCAATTGTAGACCTAATCAGCCATTCCTCCCTGCGTCGCACACTGTCTCCCAGAGCGGTATGCCGTTTTGGGCCTTTTTAAAATCTGTGTACATTACATCCAGCACCTCGACCTGATCAGTCCTCCGCAATCAAATTGGCCAGACAGATCTCCTTGGTTTCCATCCCATCTCCAGACCAGTCTACCATCGGAGCTCTTGTTAATAACCTTGTTCAAGCCACCGTATGGTACATCTACTATCAATTTCTGTTCTGTCCCCCACCGTCAAATCCGCCCAACAATTCTCCCTGAGTTTCTCGCCACCTGTCATCTCCTTCCCCCTTCTCTCCTCTACTCTCCCTATCTTTCCCTCTCTCGCCCATTCTCACCGCTCCATTCCTTCTCGGTCTCTCTGTACATTCCTGTTTTCCATCACCCAGAGTGTTCTACCATCTGGGATCTTGATAAGGGACTTGTCAAGAGTCCGTTACAGCGACCAATTTGTACGTATCAGCGAGTCAAATTCCCCTGGGTGTCGTGGTCCGAAATCCGCATTCCAGTTCACGGTCCGGTCCGATGACCGCATTCCAGTTCACGGTCCGGTCCGAGGTCCACATTCCAGTTCAAGGTCCGGTCCGAGGTCCACATTCCAGTTCACGGTCCGTTCCGAAGTCCGCATTCCAGTTCACGGTCCGGTCCGATGTCAGCATTCCAGTTCACGGTCCGGCCCGATGACCGCATTCCAGTTCACGGTCCGGTCCGAGGTCCACATTCCAGTTCAAGGTCCGGTCCGAGGTCCACATTCCAGTTCACGGTCCGTTCCGAAGTCCGCATTCCAGTTCACGGTCCGGTCCGATGTCAGCATTCCAGTTCACGGTCCGGCCCGAGGTCCACATTCCAGTTCACGGTCCGGTCATAGGTCCACATTCCAGTTCACGGTCCGGTCCGATGTCCACATTCCAGTTCACGGTCCGGTCCGAGGTCCGCATTCCTGTTCACGGTCCGGTCCGAGATCCGCATTCCAGTTCACGGTCCGGTCCGAGGTCCGCATTCCAGTTCAAGGTCCGGTCCGAGGTCCACATTCCAGTTCACGGTCCGGTCCGATGTCAACATTCCAGTTCACGGTCCGGTCCAAGGTCCACATTCCAATTCACGGTCCGGTCCGATGTCAACATTCCAGTTCACGGACCGGTCCAAGGTCCGCATTCCAGTTCACGGTCCGGTCCGATGACCGCATTCCATTTCACGGTCCGGTCCGAGGTCCACATTCCAGTTCAAGGTCCGGTCCGAGGTCCACATTCCAGTTCACGGTCCGGTCCGAGGTCCACATTCCAGTTCACGGTCCGGTCCGAGGTCCACATTCCAGTTCACGGTCCGGTCCGAGGTCCGCATTCCTGTTCACGGTCCGGTCCGAGATCCGCATTCCAGTTCACGGTCTGGTCCGAGGTCCGCATTCCAGGTCACGGTCCGGTCCGAGGTCCGCATTCCAGTTCAAGGTGCGGTCTGCAGTCTCCGGACTCGGGTCCTCCGACTGTCCCTTGTTTCGGTTGAACTTAATCATAGCACCTGAACCTCATCCTGTAGCTGGGAATATAAGTGGCCCTGGGATTGAGTGTGGTTGGGGGTTGGTCATCTTGTCAAGCTTCCCTGGGATCAAATGTCCGGCGGAAAGCTAGCACCGACACCGACCATCTTTAGGCTGGGGTGGAGAACCCTCGCTTCTTGGAGCCTTGCAGTCAGTGGTCGGGGCTGTCATTGTGGGACGGATTCGGCCGCCTCCCGGGCCAGCTGGGTGGCCGTCAGCCACTCCGAGCTCGGTAGGGATCCGGTTGCTTCCGGAGCCAGTCAAGGTTGCTGGCCGTAACTACGATTCGGAGCATCCCCGATGCAGAGGTGGAACTGTCTGTCGTTCTTCGGTCTCTTCCTGTCCTCGGCCCGTGGGGTAATTCAGGCATTTCTGCCGTTGCCCTACGGGATGATCTGTTTTGTCTTGTCCTCGCCTCCGTGGGGCAAATCAGGCCGTTCTG
Organism: Hypanus sabinus; assembly: GCF_030144855.1. NCBI lineage: Eukaryota > Metazoa > Chordata > Chondrichthyes > Myliobatiformes > Dasyatidae > Hypanus > Hypanus sabinus. The sequence goes on along the minus strand of NW_026779121.1, from coordinate 41,903 downwards.
CTGTTGCGTTGCGGGGAAATCTGTCTTGTATTGTCTTTGCCTCCGTCGGGTAATTCAGTCCGTTCTGCCATTACCCGATGGATGGTCCTGCCCAACCTTCGTGTGGAGTGACAGTTGAGTCCCGGCTTGTCGAAGGATAAGTCCCGGCTCCATGTCTACGTACTGTCCATGTTCGTGTCTTGTTAAAGAGGAGTCCCGACTTGTCGAAGGATAAGTCCCGGCTCTGTGTTGAGGTACAGTTCCTAGTCTGCCTCCAAGCTCCAGCCTCTGAGTTATTCAAGCTCCAAGCTCCCCAAGAACCCAAGCCCAAAGCTCGATCTCCAAGAACCCCAGCCTCAAGCCTCGAGAATCAAGAATACCAATCTCAAGCCTCGAGCTCCAAGAACCCCAGCCTCAAGCCTCGAGCTCCAAGAACTCCAGCCTCAAGCCTCGAGAAACAAGAATCCCAGCCTCAAGCCTCGAGCTCCAAGAACTCCAGCCTCACGCCTCGAGAAACCAGAATCCCAGCCTCACGCCTCGAGCTCCAAGAACCCCAGCCTCAAGCCTCGAGAAACAAGAATCCCAATCTCAAGCCCCGAACTCCACGAATCCCAATCTCAAGCTCCAAGAACCCAGGCCTCGTCACGTCTACGCCTGGTTTGGGGTCCGAACCCAAGTCAAGACTCGGTCCTTGTGCAGTCACGCGCTCGGAGTCCACGCCAAGGCTCCTTGCCCACAGTCCCTCGTCCTGGTCCTGCTTTCCTAGCCTAGTCTGCGACCTGTCCCGTCCGTTAGTTCTGTCCCGTCTTGTTCTTAGTGCTTTAGTGTCTGTGTCCTGCATCAACGCCCACCTAACCTTATGACACTGAGACCCACAAAATTCTGCAGAGTCGTCTACAAAGTGAAAAACAAAATATTGTCTTCCCTGTTCACCATGTCCACTACACTGTTCTCATGAAACGTCCTGGTTCCTCACTAAAAATATAATCACTGCTCCGCCCATGACCGCAAGAAACTGCAGAGCGTTGTGGAAAGAGCTGAGCCCAGCTCCGCAACCAGCTTCCCCTCCATGAACTCTGACTGCACTTCCTGCTGCCTCGGGAATACAGTCAGCATCATCAAATAAATGGTTCCACCCACCCCGAACAGTCTCTCCTCTGCACCCTCCCATCGGAGTGAAAATGGGAAATCATGTATCCGGAGGCTCAAGGACAGTTTGTACACGACAGTAATCAGACTACTGAACGGACACCTAATGCGATAAGATGTACTCTTGACCTCAAATCCTCCTCTTCGTGGCTCTTCAACCTTATAGTCTGCCTGCACAGCAATTTCGCAGTAACGTTGATACTTTATTCTGCATTCTGAGATCGAGTAACCTTGTTCTCCTCCAATGAAGTGACTTGTAACTATGGACGTGGGTGGGATCTCCCCTGTCTGTGATGTATATAAACGATCTGAATGAAAGTATAGGTGCGTGGTTTGTTCTGTTTCTAGATGATAGGCTAATGGGTCTTGTGGATCGCTTAGAGGACCTGTAAAGACATGGATCAGTTTCTGATTTGTGATGGAGAAATGTTAAAAGCTGTTTAACCCGGACAATCTTAAACTGTCGCACCTTGGTAGGTCAAATATCCAGAGATAGCGGACTATTAAAGACAGAACCTTCAAGTGTGTTGTTCAGCACCGGGGTCCTGTAGACCTTTGCATTGGTTCATCCATTCTGAGAGGATGGCGAAGAAGGCTTATATCATTCTTTCCATTATCAGTTATACCAAGCTTATATCAGTTGGGGCACTGAGTTTAAAACTTCGGCTGTTATAATGCAACTTCATAAAAACAAAAATCACTGGTTAGGCTGAATCAGGCGTATTGTATACAGTTCTGGTCACCCCATTATCGGAAGGATGTCAGGGCGTTGGGGAGCCTCCGGAGAGGTTTAACAGGATTCTGACGGGATTCGGTGCCACGTGTTACAACGAGAGGTCGGACACCTGGGTCGCTTCCTCTGGAGCCGAGGAGGCTCAGGGGAGATCTGACTGATCTCTGGAATCCGTCAGACACCTGTCAGCCTTTGCCAAGTTAAGTAATTTGGACTGTCGGGGATGACGGCTGAAAGTAGATGGGATTGTGAGAGGGAGGGGTGATCGTGATGGAGGGATAGGGCGCGGATGGTGGGTGGAAGGGAGATCCAGTGGGGGAGAAGGCTGATTTCACACACACTCTGATGGGCTTTCGACAGGTGCGCAGAAACAGGAGCCGAAGCAGAACATCGGAAATCGATCCGTCCGTAAGATCTCCCTACTCTGTCTCGCTACGATCGGCCTCGTCGCGATGGTGGCCGGGCTTTCGATCTATGGTGAGTGGAACGGGCTCCGGGTGTAGTTATACCGTAAACAAACAGAGTCAAATGAAATGTTAGCGCAAAAAGCTCACTCTGACACCGACACGTTCCTCACCGTGACAGCGGCAAGACCCCCGCCGTGACACAGACGTTACCCTCAACATAGCATAGAGAAGACCCTTACCATTATTACGATAGTACCCTCACACCGTGCACGACAGTACACTTGCCGTGACACCGACACATCTCTCACCGCTACACTGACACAGCCTTCACCGTGAGATCTGTACACCCTTCTCTGTGACATCGACACTCCCCTATCCATGACACCAGCATTCCCGACACTCCCAACACCGTGCCACCGTCCAGTCCACACCATTACACCAACACTCCCCTAACCGTGACTTTTACCTCACATCGTAACGCTGACACTGTCACGTCCCTCAACCGTGACACCTTTCAGACCCCACTTCGGGACATTGTCACGCCCCTTACCATGTCCTGGACTTCCCCCTCACTGTGACATGGACACTCCGTCTCACTGTAATACTGACACTCCGAGCACAGTGATCCGGACACTCCCTCTCACCGTGACACCTTTCAGACCCCACTTCGGGACATCGTCACGCCCCTTTCCATGTCATGGACAGTCCCTCTCACTGTTACATGGACACTCCCTCTCACTATGACACTTCCAGCACAGTGATCCGGACACTCTCCACACCGTGACACCGACTCTCCCTTTAATGTGACACCGCTACTCCCCTGAACGTGACACCGAGACTGCGAACTGTGACTCCCTTACACCGACACTCCCTCTCACCGTGACACTTACACTCCCCACACCGCAACATTGACACCCCCCTCACAGTGACACCACCACTCCGCTCACCGTGACACCAACACTCTCCTCACTGTGACACCGGCACAAACTTCTCCGGAACAATGATGCAACCTTCTGCGTGACAGCAACACACACCACACCGTGACATAGACAGGCTCCTCTCTGTGACACCAACATTCCCCACATTGTGTCACAGAGAGGTCAATCACTGTGACACAAACAGACATATCACTGCGACATCGTCACACACCACTCACTGTGACATCTTCACACAACTCACTGTGACACAGACGCACTGCTCAGTGTGACACCGACACATCTCTCATTGTAACACCGACAGGCCCCTCACTATGACAGTCACACATCCCTTACTGTGACATAGACACGCACCTCAGTGCGACACCGACACTCCCCACACAGTGACATCGACACTCCTCAGACCTCGTCACATAGAGACCTCTCACTGTGACACAGACACTCCCCTCATCTGACACCGACACATCTCATACCGTGTCACTGACACGCACTTTACTATCCCTCTCAGTATCACAGACTCGACAGTCTCTGATCACCGCCGACCGAAACTACCGGAGACTTTGGAAACAACATCAGGAGATGAACAGGACCCAGCGCCAATGTCAACAGCATGTCCATGAGTTGAACACAACCCTTGAATCCAGGACATCCGAGAACTCCCTCCTGGATATCTCTCAGAGAACCTGTCTGAATAGTCTTTTCGCCATGAACAACAACCTGACTATCCTCGAAAACAACATTTCCGTCCTCAACTCGGATCTCTCGGAGCTGAATCGAACGCACAACGATCTCCGTTATCAGTTCAATCAGCTCGAAATGAAGTACAGAAACATCAACGAAAACAAAGCTCAGATTTGCCAATACCTCATCAGGAGAACAGGTGAGACGGCATCCTCCGTTTCAACTGCTCCATATAACAGGGGGTGAGAATGGAAGATGTGGAGAGTTTCACTGCATCACTTACCCCGGGAGTATGCGATGGAACAGTGTGGAGGGAGATTCACTCTGTGTCTGACACCGGGAGTGTGTGAAGGAACGGTGTGGAGGGAGTTTCACTCTGTGTCTGACCCCGAGAGTGTGTGATCGGACGGTGTGGAGGAAGATTCACTCTGTCTCTGACCCGGAGAGTGCGTTATGGAACGGTGTGGAGGGAGTTTCACTGTGTGTTTGACCCTGGGAGTATGTGATGGGATGGTGTGGAGGGGGTTTCTCTGTATGTCTGATATCGGGAGTATGTGATGGGACTGTGTGGAGGGAGATTCACTCTGTGCCTGACCCCGGGATGTGTGATGTGACGTTGTGGACCGAAATTTACTCTGCGCCTGACCCCGGGAGTTTGTGACGGGACTGTGTGGAGGGAGATTCACTCTGTGCCTGACCCCGGGATGTGTGATGTGACGTTGTGGACCGAAATTTACTCTGCGCCTGACCCCGGGAGTTTGTGACGGGACGGTGTGGAGGGAGATTCACTCTGTGTCTGACCCCGGGAGTGTGTGATGGGACAGTGTGGAGGGAGATTCAATCTGTGTCTGACCCCGGGAGTGTGTGATGGGACGGTGTGGAGGGAGATTCACTCTGTGTCTGACCCCGGAAGAGTGTGATGGGACGGTGTGGAGGGAGATTCACTCTGTGTCTGACCCCGGGAGTGTGTGATGGGCGGTGTGGAGGGAGATTCACTCTGTGTCTGACCCCGGAAGAGTGTGATGGGACGGTGTGGAGGGAGATTCACTCTGTGTCTGACCCCGTGTGTGTGTGATGGGACGGTGTGGAGGGAGACTCACTCTGTGTCTGACACCGGGATTGTGTGATGGGGCGGTGTGTAAGAAGCTTAAACACAAAGTACTCTGCAGATGTTGCGGTCAAAGCAACACACACAATACGATTGATGAATTTAACAGGTCGGGCAGCTTCCGAGGAAAGGAACAGTCAACGTGTTATAGCTGTGACCCTTCGCCAGGACTGAGGGGTGGGCCAGGGACTCTATAGAGAACATGGGGGAAGTTTGGGAAGGTTAACGATGGTCGGTGCTTGGTGAAAAACAAGTGAGGGTTGAGATCAAGATGAGTGTAATGGGAAGCAGCGAGGGGATAGGCAGGAAAGGTAAAGAAGCGTCCCCTATGGATGTTGCCTCATGTGGAGATCAAGTCGTATGAATCAAGGTTAGCAGTGCTGGGACTTTTCTATTTGGAACGTAGAAGAATGAGAGGGGACGATATGGTCTACAAGATTATGAGAGGCATTGATAGGGTGGATAGTCAGTATCTGTTTTGGAGGGCACCAATAGCAAACACCAGGCAGCATATGTAAAACGTCAGGTAGGGAAGTTTAGGGGAGATATCAGGGGTAAGGTTTTTACATAGACGGTTGTGAGCGCCTGGAATGACTTGCCAAGGATGGTGGTGGAGGCTAAAACTTTAGGGACATTTACGAGCCTCTTGGACAGGCACGGGGTTGAAAGAAAAATGGAGGGTAATGGGGTAGTGTGGCTTTAGTAATTTTTTTAAAGGATTATATGGGTCGGTAAAACACGGAGGGCTGAAGTGCCTGCATTGAGCCACTTGTGTTCTATTGTTCGAAGGAATGTAAGGGAAAAACATTATGTGTAGTAGAAGAAGGAAAAACCATGAGGGAGGTGAGAGTGAGCTGGAGGCGGAGGAAGAGTGAAAGTGGGAAGAGGAAGGGAGCTGGAGGGATTTACTGGAAGTTGGAGAATTCAAGGCAGCTTCCATCTGTGTCTGACACTGGAAAGTGTGTTGGGACACCTACTGTCTGCTGCCGGGAATGCGTGATTCGGCAGGACGGGAACTGTATTGCATCACTTTGCGTCTGACCCTGACTGTGTGAAGAGATGATGCATCAGGACCTTCTCTCTGCGATTGACGTCCCTGTAATAGCTCGGGAGAAGCGGGTTTTGCACTATGTTTGACTGCTAGAATGAGTGACGTCACTGGCGGAGTGAGCTTCGCTCCACGTCTGATCCCAAAGGAATGTGACAGGACGTTGTGGAGGGTGTTTCACATCGACCCCGGGTGTGGGTGATGGGACGGTGTGCAGGAAGTTTCACTCTATGTCTGACCCCGGGCGTGTGTGATGGGACGGTGTGGAGGGAGTTTCACTCTATGCCTGACCCCGGGAGTTTGTGATGGGACTGTGTGAAGGGAGATTCACTCTGTGTCTGACGTCTGGTGTGTGTGATGGGACGGTGTGGGGGGAGATTCACTCTGTGTCTGACCCCGGGAGTGTGTGATGGGACGGTACGGAGGAAGATTCACTCTGTGTCTGACCCCGGGAGTGTGTGATGGGACGGAGTGGAGGGAGATTCACTCTGTGTCTGACCCCGGGAGTGTGTGATGGGACGGTGTGGAGGGAGATTCACTCTGTGTCTGACCCCGGGAGTGTGTGATGGGACGGTGTGGAGGGAGATTCACTCTGTGTCTGACCCCGGGAGTGTGTGATGGGACGGTACGGAGGAAGATTCACTCTGTGTCTGAACCAAGGAGAGTGCGACGGGACAGTGTGGAGGGAATTTCACTCTGTTTGATCCTGGAAAATGTGATGGGACCATGTGGAATGACCGACATTTGGTTTCCGAGCCCGGGAGTGTGTTAAAGGACGAAGTGGAGGGAGCTTAAACACAACATATTCTGCACATGCTGCGGGCAAAGCAACACGCACATCACGATTGATGCACTCAGCAGGTCGGGAGGCTTCCGTGGAAAGGAACAGTCAACGTTTTATGGCTGCGACCCTTCGTCAGGACTGAGGGGTGGGAGCAGGGGCTCTATAGAGAACATGGGAGAAAGGTGGGAAGGATAAGTATGGTAGGTGCTGGATGAGAAACCGGTAAGAGGGAAGATCAAGATGAGAGTTATGGGTAGCAGGGAAGGTAAAGAATCCTCCCCTATGGATGCTGCCGGGTTTGGAGATCAAGTCATATGAAGCAAGGTTAGCAGAGCTGTGACTTTTTTCTTTGGAGCGTAGAAGACTGAGAGGGGACTTGATAGAGGTCTACAAGATTAAGAGAGGCATAGATAGGCTGGAGAGTCAGTGCCTGTTTCCCAGACCGCCAATAGGCTAAAAAATTCAGGGTATTTTAGAGCCTCTTTGACAAGCACATTAATGAAAGAAACATGGAAGGTTATAGGGTAGCGTGGGTTTAGTACATTTTGCAAAGATTACATTGGTTGGCACAACATGGAGGGCTGAGGTGCCTGCATTGTGCTGTGGTGTTCAATGGTTCTAAGGAATGTAATAGAAAAGCACGATAGATAGTCGAAGGAAGCGGTACCATGAGGGAACTGATAGGGAGCTGGAGGAGGAGGGAACAAAGAAACACAGAAAATAGGTGAAGGAGTAGGCTATTCGGCCCTTCGAGCCTGCACCGCCATTCAGTATGGTCATGGCTGATCAACCAACTCAGATCGCTGAACCTGCTTTCTCTCCATACCCACTGATCCCTTTAGCCAAAAGTGTCATATCTAACTTCCTCATAAATATAGCCAATGAACCGGCCTCAACTGTTTCCTGTGGCAGAGAATTCCACAGATTCACCACTCTCTGTCTGAAGAAGTTTTTCCTCATATCGTTTTTCCTCATATAAGTGTTTCCTTTTCCTAAAAGGCTTCCCCTTTAGACTAGAACTGTGACACCTTGTTCCGGACTTCCCCAACGTCGGACACAACCTTCCAGCATTTAGCCTGTCCAATTCCTTTCGAATTTTATATGTTTCAATATCCCCCCTTATCTTCTAAATTCCAGTGATTAAAACTGGGATGTGGGAAGGTAGGGGGAAGGAATTACTGGAAACTGGAAAGTTCAAGGGAGCTTCGTTCTGTGTCTGACACTGGAAAGTGAGAAGCGACGATGTGCAAAACAGCGACAACTACTGTCTGATGCCGGGACTGTGTAATGCGGCATGTCGGGTACTGTATTACATTACTTTGCGTCTGACCCTGACTGTGTGAAGAGATGATGGATCAGGACCTTCTCTCTGCGTTTGACATCTCTGTGATAGCTCGGAAGAAGCGGCTTTTGCTCTCCGTTTGACTACCTGAATGAGTGACGTCATTGACGGAGTGGGCTTCACTCCACGTCTGATCTCAAAAGAATGTGACAGAGCGATGTGGAGGGAGTTTCACAGCGTCCCCGGCTGTGTGTGAGATGGGACGGTGTAGAGGGTGTTTCACTCTGTGACTGACCCCGGGAGTGTGTGATGGCACGGTGTGGAGGGAGAATTCCACTGTGTCTGAACCAGGGAGTGAGTGATAGGACTTTGTGGAGGGAGAATCACTCTGTGTCTGACCACGGGAGTGTGTGATCGGGAGGTGTGGAGGGAGATTCACTGTGTCTGACCCCGGTAGTGTGTGATGGGACAGTGCGGAGAGATTTTCACTCTGTGTTTGACCCCGGGTGTGTGTGATGGGACGGTGTGGAGGGAGATTCACTCTGTGTCTGACCCCGGTAGTGTGCGATGGGACAGTGTGGAGGGAGATTCACTCTGTGTCTGACCCCGGGAGTGTGTGATGGGACAGTGCGGAGAGATTTTCACTCTGTGTTTGACCCTGGAAAATGTGATTGGCCGTGTGGAATGAGCGACATCTAGTGTCTGAGCCCGGGAGTGTGTTATAGAATGGTGTGGAGGGAACTTAAACACAAAGTACTCTGCATATGATGCGGTCAAGGCAACACAAACAACATGCTTGATGAACTTAGCAGGTCGGGCAGCTTCCGTGGAAAGGAACAGTCAATGTTTTATGATCGTCACCCTTCCTCAGGACTGGGGTAGGGCAGGGGCACTATAGAGAACGTGGGGGAAGGGTGGGAAGGTTAAGGATGGTAGGTGCTAGGTGAAAAGTCAGTGAAGGGAAAAATGAAGCTGTGGGTTATGGGTAGCAGCTAGTGCATAGGCAGGAAAGGTAAAGAAGCCTCCCCTATGGATGTTGCCTGATGTGGAGATCAAGTCGTATGAAGCAAGGTTAACAGAACTGGGAATTTTCTGTTTGGAGTGTAGAAGAATGAGACGGGACTTGATAGAGGTGTTCAGAATTATCAGAGGCATAGATAGGGAGGATAGACAGTACCTGTTTTGCAGGGCACCAATAGCAAACAACAGAGGGCATATGTAAACAGTAAGGGAGGGAAGTTTATTGGAAACCACAGGGTTATGACTTTTTAGACAGAGGGTTTGTGAGCGGCTGGAATGACTTGCCAGCGATGGTGGTGGAGGCTAAAACATTAGGGGCATTTAAAAGTCTTTTGGACAGGCACATATTTGAAAGAATAATGGAGTGTTACTGGGTAGTGTGGGTTTAGTACATGTTTTTAAGAATTATATGGACGGCACAGCATGGAGGGCTGAAGGGCCTGCATTGTGCTGTTGTGGTCTGTGGTTCTAACGAAGGTAAGAGGAAAGCTCCATGGGTAGTTGTAGGAGGTGGAAGCATGGTGGAGGTGACAGGGTGCTGGAGGAGGAGGAAGAGTGAAACTGGGATGCTAGTACGGAAGGGGAGGGAATTACTGGAAGGTGGAGAATCCATGGGAGCATCGTTCTGTATCTGACCCCGGAAAGTGTGAAGGGGCGTTGTGCAAACAGCGACACCTAGTGTCTGATGCCGGGATTGTGAGATTCGGCTGGTCGGTACTGTATTACATCACTTCGAGTCTGACCCTGACTTTGTGAAGAGATGATGCATCAGGACATTCTCTCTGCGATTGACATTCTGTGATAGCTCGGAAGAAGCAGGTTTTGCTCTATGTTTGACTGCTAGAATGAGTGACGTGACTGGGCGGAGTGAGCTTCGCTCCGCGTCTGATCCAAACAATAATGTGATAGAACGATGTGGAGGGAGATTCACATCGACCCCGGGGGTGTGTGATGAAACGGTGTGGCGGGAGATTCATTCGGTGTCTGACCCAGGGTATATCTGAAAGGACGGTGTGGAGGGAGGTTCACTCTATGCCTGATCCCGTGAGAGTGTGATGGACAGTGTGAAGGGAGCCTGTTTCTGTGTCTGACCCAAGGTTTGTATGATGGGACGGTGTGGAGGGAGATTCATTCTGTGTCTGACCTCGGGAGTGTGTGATGGGACGGTGTGGAGAGAGCTTGACTCTGTGTCTGACCTCGGGAGTGTGTGATAGGTCCGTGTAGAGGGAGATTCTCTCTGTGTCTGACCCAGGGAATTTGTGATCGGACGGTGTGGAGGGAGATTCACACTGTGTCTGACCCAGGGTATGTCTGATAGGACGGTGTGGAGGGAGGTTCACTTTATGCCTGGCCCCGTGAGTGTCTGATGGACGGTGTGGAGGGAGATTCACTGTGTGCCTGACCACGGGGTTGTGTGATGGGACGGTGTGGAGGGAGCGTCACACTGTGTCTGAGCCCGTTGGTGTGTGATGGGACGGTGTGGAGGGAGATCCACTCTGTGTTTGACCCCGGGAGTGTGTGATGGGACGGTGTGGAGGGAGATCCACTCTGTGTTTGACCCCGGGAGTGTGTGATGGGACGGTGTCGTGGGAGCTTCACTCTGTGACTGAACACGGGAGTGTGTGATGGGGCGGTGTGGAGGGACTGAGAGATGGGACGGTGTGGAGGGAGATCCACTCTGTGTTTGACCCCGGGAGTGTGTGATGGGACGGTGTCGTGGGAGCTTCACTCTGTGACTGAACACGGGAGTGTGTGATGGGACGGTGTGGAGGGAGTGAGAGATGGGACGGTGTGGAGGGAGATCCACTCTGTGATTGACCCCGGGAGTGTGTGATGGGACGGTGTCGTGGGAGCTTCACTCTGTGACTGAACACGGGAGTGTGTGATGGGACGGTGTGGAGGGAGATCCACTCTGTGTTTGACCCCGGGAGTGTGTGATGGGACGGTGTCGTGGGAGCTTCACTCTGTGACTGAACACGGGAGTGTGTGATGGGACGGTGTGGAGGGAGCTTGACTCTGTGTCTGACCCCGGGAGTGTGTGATGGGACGGTGTGGAGGGAGCTTGACTCTGTGTCTGACCCCGGGAGTGTGTGATGGGACGGTGTCGTGGGAGATTCACTCTGTGACTGAACACGGGAGTGTGTGATGGGACGGTGTGGAGGGAGGCTAACTTTTTACTGATCCCAGTTGATGCGACGGGAATTATGGAGGGAGATATATGGTTCCTTTATTCTTAGTTGCAGAGCAAACGTGTCCGCAAATCTGGATCAAAAATGAAGACCGGTGTTATTTCATATCCAAGATCGCAAATACTTATGATGGAGCGAGGCAACATTGTTCAGAACTTGATTCAGGGCTCCTCGAAATAAATTCAAACAAGGAAAAGGTATGTCTTGCCCTGAGAAGAGATATCAGTAATCAGGAGATCACGGGATGAGACAAACAGTGATTCTCCCCCCCACACAATCCTAATCCGGCCACCGCCCCACCCCCCACACTCCTGGGAAGATCCTTCCACAATGTCCCGGCGCACACTCCCGGGGTCAGACAGAGTGAATCTCCCTCCACAGCGTCTCATCACACACTCCCGGGGTCAGATACAGAGTGAATCTCCGTCCACCCCGTCCCATCAAACACTCCCCGGGGTCAGACATAGAGTGAATCTCCCTCCACACCGTCCAATCACACACTCCCGGGGTCAGACACAGAGTGAAACTCCCTCCACACCGTCCTATCACACACTCCCGGGGTCGGACACAGAGTGAATCTGCCTCCACACCGTCCCATCACACACTCCCGGGGTCGGACACAGAGTGAATCCCCCTCCACACCGTCCCATCACACACTCCCGGGGTCATACACAGAGTGAATTTCCCTCCACACCGTCCCATCACACACCACCGGGGTCAGACAGAGTGAATCTCCCTCCGGACCGTCCCATGAAACACTCCCTGGGTCAGACACAGAATGAATGTCCCTCCAGACCGTCCCATCACACACTCCCGAGGTCAGACACAGAGTGAATCTCCCTCCACACGGTCCCATCACACACTCCCGGGGTCAGAGAGAGTGAATCTCCCTCCACACCGTCCCATCACACACTCCCGGGTTCAGACAGAAAGTGAATCTCCCTCCACACCGTCCAATCACACACTCCCGGGGTCCGACACAGAGTGAAACTCCCTCCACACCGTCCCATCACACACTCCCGGGTTCAGACACAGAGTGACGCTGACTCCACCCCGTCCCATCACACACTCCCGGGTTCAGACACAGAGTGACGCTGACTCCACCCCGTCCTATCACACACTCCCGTGGTCTGACACAGAGTGAATCTCCCTCCACCCCATCCCATCACACACTCCCGGGGTCAAACACAGAGTGAATCTCCCTCCACACTCCCGAGCTCAGTCAATGGGTGTTTCCCTCTCTGTTCCGTCCCTTCAAATGGATATGCAATGAGAGAGTCTGTTTCTAAACATTATCTGAAATGATTTAATTTCACAGAATTTTGTTTCTAATGCTGTCTATCAATCTGTATCATACTGGATCGGAAAATGCGCAGACAGGTGAGGTTTGGACTGTTGCCGGTCTGTGGTATTGGATTGGGACAGTGGGTTAGTTTGGAGAATGAAACGAGGTCGTGTGGATAGAGTCGGGCAGTGGTATCAATTTGAGTTCTGACTCAGATCTATGGGAAGAGAGGGTGTCAGTGAGATTAGTTTGGACAAAGGCTCGGTGTTGTTTTGAGAGTGGAACCGCGGGATTAGTTTGTTGACTGACAGAGTGTTGTCCCGAGAGGGTGAGGAAGGGGGATTAATTTGGGAGATTATTCGGGATTTTAGCGGAGCGCGGTATAATGAGATTCGTTCGGCCATGGACCTGGAGCTGTGGGGAGAGCGCGGTATCATGGGATTAGTTCCGAGGCTGACAGGAGGCTGTGGGGAGAGTGCGGTATCATGGGATTAGTTCCGAGGCTGACAGAGGGCTGTGGGGAGAGCGCGGTATCATGGGATTAGTTCGAGGCTGACAGGGGGCTGTGGGGAGAGCGCGGTATCATGGGATTAGTTCCGAGGCTGACAGGGGGCTGTGGGGAGAGCGCGGTATCATGGGATTAGTTCCGAGGCTGACAGGGGACTGTGGGCAGAGCGCAGTATCATGGGATTAGTTCCGAGGCTGACAGGGGGCTGTGGGGAGAGCGCGGTATCATGGGATTAGTTCCGAGGCTGACAGGGGGCTGTGGGGAGAATGCAGATCAGAGCTATTAGTTTGGCGACGTCTCCGGTTGTCTACTGTTGTGTCTCTATTGAAATTGTCTAACCCTCTTTGATAGAAATGTGGCCTCTGATCTTCTGTACAAGATATCCTATGGGTCGACCAGCTGCAGTAACTGCGGCTCGTACGGGAGTTATAATTGCAAATGGAAACACAGATTCATCTGCGAGAAGTCGGCACATTTAGACACGGATATTCCTGCAGAGATCCAAGGTTTCTGTCAACAGCCCGTGGGGCCGAGTTCAATCAACTGACTGCACCTCACTTCTCGCCATTCAATCTGCCCCACTCTCAAACCATTTCTACATCTCCCCCTTTCTACTGTTTTTCTCTTTTTACCCTTCATCTCTCTAAATCATTCCCTTTCCACCCCTCCTCTCCCGATCGAACCCCAGTCTCTGCCTCTCCTCTCTCCGTTCTCTATACACACTCTCAACCAAGGGGGAAAAAGACTGCACATTCACCCTATCTGTGCCCCTCCTGGCTTCATACCCACGCTCTAACGAATATAGACACATCCTTCTTGTCTTCTCTCCATATCTCAGACGCTCGAGTCCCGGGAACATCCTCGGAATGCTCCCTCAGGCACTCTTTCCAGCTCAGTGACATCTTTCCTCCATGAGGGCGACCGGAACTGAACACTGCTCTCCAAACGCGGCCTCAGTGACGCCTTGTACAACTTCAACGTGAGCTCAGCACGGTGAAAAGTTGTAAAATTAACATAAATTTGGAAAATTAATAAATACTGCATACAGTTGAATACCGAGGCAGTGTTTCAGTGTTCAGGGAGCGTTCGCAATCTGATGGCGGAGGGGAAGCAACTGCTCGTAATTGGTTGAGTTTTAAGACGCCTGTACACTTCCCCGATGGTTTCGATGAACACAGGGTATTTCCCGGCGGGAGACCGGGGCATTTCACCGGCACTTCCTCGGTGATGAATGTGGTCTTCCCGAGGCATTTCTTCTTGAACATGTTCTCGGTGGAGGGGACGATTGCTGACAGGCAATAATTAGCAGTCTGAACCTTCAAGGGAAAGTGACAGCGAACCACACTCCGGGGAAAGCTGGATGTTCAGTCGGGAACATGGCACCTTCTCCGTGTTTGAATGAATGAGCTATGTGTAACCAGATGGATTCAGCATTCTGCTCTCTAGGTCTTAGCGTATATTGTCTCTCAGTGTCGGTCTAATCTCGTCCTTAATTACGAACGCCAATCCAACTCCTTGACATTCCTGCTTATCTTTCAATATTGCCTGATATCCTTGGATATTAAATTCCCAATCCTCTCCACCCTGCAACCACGTCTCTATAATGGCCACTATATCATTCCCTTTTGTACTGCTTTGTGCCACACGTTCACCGACCTTATTTGGAAAAATACGGGCATTCAGACAAAGTGACTTAACGCTCATTGTGCTTTTAAAATCATGTTATCTTTCTCTCGATACACTTGAATTTTCTTCGCTTCACTTCACTCCACTCTTACTTATTACTTTTAAACTTTTTATTTTTCTCGCACAATGGAATGAAGGGAATGACTGACGCATGAGAGAGGAGCTTGCCCAGGGGGATTGGAGGAGGTTACTGGGGGCGACCACGGCATAGCAGAGTTGGGTAGAGTTTCGAGGAACAGTTCACAAGGCGCAGGATAGATATACCCCAGAGATAGAGAAGTTCTCATATGGCATCCGCGGCTGACGAGAGATAATAAGGACTACATTAAAGTCAACGGAATTTAATGTAAGTTAGCAATAGTGAGTGTGAAGTCGGATGATGAAGTAGTTTTTTAAAAAAACAGCCTCAACTGGCTGCGGAAGAATCAGTCTCTGTTCCTCAGGAGAAGGTTGTGGTCCTTTAAGAGGAATCAGAAAATAAGTGAACGTCAGCATGGCGACTGTGAGTGCGGATCTTCCCGGACAAGCCTGTTAGAGTTCTCAGAGGGAGTAACAAGCCGAGTGGACACAGGAGAGACAGTGGATGTCACTGTGAGTGTCTGTGAGTGTGAATCCTGCCGGACAAGCCTGTTAGAGTTCTCAGAGGGAGTAACAAACCGAGTGGACACAGGAGAGACAGTGGATGTCACTGTGAGTGTCTGTGAGTGCGAATCTTGCCGGACAAGTTGTTAGAGTTCTCAGAGGGAGTAACAAAACGAGTGGACGCAGGACAGACAGTTGTTGTCACTCTCGTGGTTTTTCAGAGGGCATTCGACAAGGCGCCACACTTTAGGCAACTGAACAAGGGAAAATCCTATGGCGTTACAGGAGAGATTCTGGCATGGATCGCGGAATGGCTGACAGGCAGAAGGAAGAGCGTGGTAATAAAAGGCTGCTTTTCTGATTGGCCGTTGGTGTCTATTGGGGATCCTCAGTGGTCTGAATTGCGACAGTTAATTTTACCATGTTTGTCAACGATTTGGGAGATTGAATTGATAAATTCATGGCCAAGTGTGAGGATGATGAAAAGGTCGGTGAAGGGGTAGGTCGAGCTGAGGAAGCAATGCGATTACAGCAGGTTACAGATAAATTGGAAGAATGGGCAAAATGGCAGAGCGAATGTAATTTTGCGAAACGTATGAAAATGAATTTTGGAATAAGGCACAACAGGGCGGACAATTATCAGTTGGGAGGAAGTTTCAAATATCAGAGGTGCAGAGTGAGTTAGGAGTCCTCGTGTAAGGTTCCCAGACAGTTTATTTGCAGTTTGGGTCTGTTGTAAAGAAGGCAAGTGAATGTTACCATTTATGTGAAAGGGAATGAAACGGGAAAACAGGGCAATAATGCTGAGCCTTCTTTACGCTCTAACCAGGCAGAAACGAGTATTTGCAACGGTTCTGGGCCCCATATCCCAGATATGAGATATATCTACGGATAATATATGGCTAATGGAATGTTGGCCTTGATTACAAAGGGAATTGAGTACAAGAGCAAGGGAATCCTTCTGCATTTGTACAGAGCCCTGGTGAGACCTCACCTGGAGTATTGGGTACAGTTTTGGTCTCCAGGGTTAAGGAAGGTCATCCTGGCTGTAGAGGAAGTGCAGCGTAGATTCATGAGGTTAATTCCTGGGATGTCTGGACTGTCTTACGCAGAGAGTTTAGAGAGACTGGGTTTGTACACACTGGAATTAAGGAGATTGAGAGGGGATCTGATTGAAACATGATTATTATGGGATTGGACAAGATAGAGGCAGGAAATATGTTCCAGATGCTGGGATAGTCCAGTACCAGAGGGCATGGTTTGAGAATAAGGGGTAGGTCATTTTGGACAGAGTTAAGGAAAAACTTCTTCTCCCAGGCTGTTGTGGGGGTCTGGAATGCACTGCCTCGGAAGGTCGTGGAGGCCAATTCTCTGTATGCTTTCAAGTAGGAGCTAGATAGGTATCTTATGGATAGGGGAATCAAAGGATGAAGGGACAAGGCAGGAACCTGGTATTGATAGCAGATGATCAGCCATGATCTCAGAATGGCGGTGCAGGCTCGAAGGGACAAATGGTCTACTTCTGCACCTATTGTCTATTATCTATTGCATATTGTAAATAAAGGATGGGTTCTGATTGAAGAGAGTTCAGAGGAGGTTATCAAGGGTAATTAAGGAAATGAAGGGGTAAACTCTAAATAACATTTAGCTGCTTGGGGACTGCATTCACTGGAATTTAGAAGAATGCGGAAGAGCGGGAGTGGGAGTGGGCTAAGTCTGATTGAAACCTAACCAATGCTGAAAGAAGAGACAGGGTGGATAGGGAAGGTCTCTTCCTTTGGGGTTGGTGTATAGAACTAAACTACACAGCCTCAGAATTGAGGAGCACCCTCTCAGAACAGGGGTAGGGAGGAATTATTTATTTAACCAGCGAGTCGTGAATCTGTGGAATGCTCTACCACAGACCGAAGGAGACCAGGTTTCAGTGTGTATTTAAGTCGGTTTTTGATCGTTGATTTCTCTTCTCCTCATCTGGAAATGAATGCTGACGTGTATTTTCCTTCCTCACCAACTACAGCTCCTGTAACTTAATTTTGAGGGAATCCTGCACGTGGATGCCCAAACCCTTTTGTCCGTAGACTGCTGAATTTTCTCTACATTTAGAAAATAGTCTACACCTTTGTTTCTGATACCAAATTGCATGATCATGTACCTGCAAACACGTTATCCCATCAGACACTAGCTTGCCCGTTTTTCCTAATCTGCATGAACCCCTCTGTAGCCTGCCTGCTACTTAAGCACTGTTTGTTGATCGGAAATATTTTGGCCGATCTACACTGACTGTGGTTTCCCGATGAGGAAGTAAAACATTCGGTTGCAGAGGGAGATGCACTGCCCGGGATTTGGAGCTTGTTGATTAGAAATGAGGAAATGACTGTGCTGAACTCTGAGCTGTAGTCAGTAAACCGCAGGCTGCTGTAGGTATTGTAATTGTCCAGATGGTCCGAGGCCCAGCAGGGGAGCTTCTCTGATCGTGTTCCATTTGGCTACCAATGGCATGGGTAGGATAAGTGAGGAGAAGACACAGGGTGTTAGTTTAAAGGGCAGGATCTCCAATATTGCTACCAGTGCCATGTGCTAGCAAGTCTAGAACCAGATTATACAATCTCCACGCAGAGGTTTCTGATAGCCACTGAGAAGTAGGCGACAGAGTTCCAGAACAGTTTTTGCTGAGGTTGTGGAGGCGGATGGTGATAGGAACTCACGTAAAATTGGTAATCAGCTGGTAGAGATCAGTGCAGATATTTTCCTGGGCTGTATACATTTCAATGCAGAATAAACTGCTTTGGCTGAAAATAGTGCTGAAGATGACGCAACTGGCTTACAAACAGAGTGAATGTGTACTGAGGAGAGGCTATTGAGGAGGCAACATCGCAGTAAAATGGTTGAGTTGCAGCGTAAAATGTAGACGCCATCGAACTGGATGAATAGAGGTGATGAATTCTAATGTCCAGAGTATAATGGACAAAGCGGTGTTTCAGTGACAGGAGGCAAAGGGTGGGAATGAGCGGAGACTTTTTGTTTGGCTGCCGGTGGCTCATCACTTTCCACAGGGGCCTGTGTTGGGAGCAATACTTTCTACCTTGTATGACAATCATTTGGATGATGGAGCTGATTGCGTAGTTGCGACGTTTGCAGAGGATTTGAAGATGGGTGGAGGGGCAAGCTGTTTTCAGGAAGCCGAGAGCGCAGAGCCTCTTCTTTAAATGGAGAGAAAATTCGGAAAAATATCGAAGGATGAATGGGATCCTCTAAACGTTATCTTGCGGGTTGAAGAAAGTAAATGCAAAATCGGAATTCATTTCAAGAGGGCTGGAACATAAAAGCAATGATGTAATACTGAGAATTTACAAAGCATTGGTGAGGCCTCTCGTGGAGTACTGTGAACGGTTGTGGGCCTTTTATTTAGTAAAGGATGTACTGAAGCTGAAGAGGGTTCTAAAGAGTGTCAAGAGGTTGATTCCATAAAAATCGTTTGAAGACTCTGGGCCTACACCAGGATTAAGTCAATAAGTTGTGACCTCATCGAAACCTCTCAAATGGAGAAAGGCTTTGCTCGAGTGGATGTGGAGATGATTTCCCCGCAGTGAAAGACCAGAGGATACATCTAAGAATAGAGAGGCACCCTCTGTGCACCCCTTATCCTTTGATTTCCAGTGTATTCCGGCCCAGAGCCGTGAAAGCTTCCCGTATAACAAAGCTTTCAATCACAGAATAAGTATTGTGCACCTGTTGTGAACCCTGTCCAAACTATGGACATCCTTTCCTCCATCAGGAGCCCCAAGATACTCACAACACTTAAACTGAGCCGCACCTGTGCCTTATAAAGTCACA
The DNA here is from genome assembly GCF_030144855.1 of Hypanus sabinus. Classification (NCBI taxonomy): domain Eukaryota; kingdom Metazoa; phylum Chordata; class Chondrichthyes; order Myliobatiformes; family Dasyatidae; genus Hypanus; species Hypanus sabinus. The sequence goes on along the minus strand of NW_026779121.1, from coordinate 22,693 downwards.
AAATTCCATCCTTGCTTATATATTTCAGTCCTCCACAATAAAAAAAGTAACATCATATTTTCCTTCCTCAGTACCGACTGAACCTGCAAATAAATCTTAAAGGAATCCTGCACGAGATCCCTTTGTACCGTAAATATTTCTGCAATTAGAGAATGGTCAACTATCATATTTTTCTATCAAAGTGTTTGGCCATACACTCTCCCATACTGTACTCTATCTGCTGCACATTTGTACATTTTCCTAATGTGTTTATGTCCTTCTGCAGCCTCGCTTCTACCTCAAAATTGCCTCTTGATCGGTAATGTTATTATTGGACTGCACTCACTGTGGTTCCCTGATGAGAAATTAAACATCCTGTTGCAGACGGTGATAACACTTTAACCGTCCATTGGGTTAGACGGGGCAAAGTGTCTTTAGTGTGTCCAGGAGGGTTTCCTGTCACAGTATGTTGACAGGCCGAATAGGGGGAATGCCATACTAAATCTAGTAATAGACAAGGAACCGGGTCAGATCACAGATCTCTCAGTGGGTGAGCATCTGAGGGACAGTGACCTCCTCTGTTGGCCTTTGGAATTATCATGGAAAAGAATAGAATCAGAGAGAATAGGATAATTTTTAATTGGGGAAATTGAAATTATGAAGATATAAGACTAGAACTTGCAGGTGTTAATTGGGGTGATGTTATCGCAAGGAAATATACAATGGACATGTGGTCGAAATTTAGGGATCAGGATGTTGGGGATGATTCGACCCAATGAGGAAGATAAAGACTGGTAGGGAGATGGAACCAGGGGTGACAAGTGAGGTGGACATCTAGTCAGGTGGTAGAGGGCAGCATACATGGGGTTTAGGAAGCAAGGATCAGATGGAGCTATTAAGGAATATAGGGTAGCAAGCAAGAAGGTTCAGAAGGGGCTGAGGAGAGCAAGTAGGGGGCATGAGAAAGCCTTGGCGAGAAGGGTAAAGGAAAACCCCAAGGCCTCTTTCAATGATGTGAAGAGCAAAAGGATGATAGGGGTGAAGGTAGGACCGATTACAGATAAAGGTGGGAATGTGTACCTGCAGGCTGTGGAAGTGTGTGAGATCCTTAATGAATACTTCTCTTCGGCATTTACCAATGAGAGGGAACTTGATGACAGTGAGGACAATATGAGTGAGGTTGATATTCTGGAGCATGATGGTCCTGGGCTCCAGGCTTTTCGCGATTTTTATTAACGGATTGGATGTGTGGGTAGAAGGGTTGGAAAGTTTGCATGAGACACAAAGTTTGTGTTGTTTTGGGTAGTGTTGAGGATTATCGAAGATTGCAGAAAAACGTTGACAGGATGCAGAAGTGGGCTCAGAAGTGGCAGATGGAGTTCAAACCTGAGAGGGGTCAGGTGTGCACTTTGACAGGACAAACTCCAAGGAAGAGTACTAAGTAAATGGCAGGATACTTGGTACCATGGAGAAGCTGATATATCTGGGGGTAGATGTCCACAGATCCCAGAAATTTGTCTCACAGGTAGATAGGGCAGTTACGAAAGTTCACGGGGTGTTAGCTTCATTATACGAAGGATAGAATTTGTTCAAGTTGTAATGATGCGGCCATATCAAACTCTGGTTCAGCCACACTTGGAATACCGTGTCCAGTTCTGATCGCCTCACTATTGGAAGGATGCGAAAACATTGGGAAGGGTACAGAGGAGATTTACCAGGATGCTGCCTGGTTTAGAGAGTATGGATTATGGTCAGAGATTAAGGGAGCTCGGGCCTTACTCACTGGAGAGAAGGAGGATGACAGGAGATATGATAGAGGTGTACAAGATATTAAGAGGAATAGATAAAGTGGACAGGCAGCACCTCTTCCTCAGGGCACAGTACAAGAGGACATGTCTTTAAGCTAAGGGGAGGGAAGTTTAAGGGGGATGAGAGGACGTTTATTTTTACTCAGAGACTTGTTGGTGCGTGGAATGCACTACCTGAGTCAGTGGTGGAGGCAGTTGCACTAGTGGAATTTAATAGAGTACTAGACCGGTATGTGGAGGAATTTCAGTTGGGGGGGGGGGGGTGATATAGAATGCAGGGATTAAATGTCGACACAACATTGTGGGCCTACGGGCTTGTACTGTGCATTCTACGTTCTACGTTATATACCCTGGACCAGAATTTGGAGCTTGTTTTTAAGAACTGAGGAAATGATTGTGCTGAACGCTCAGCTATGGACAATAAACCGCAGCCTGGCGTAACCATTACTGTTGTGCAATGGTCCAAGGCCCAGTGGAGAGCAAATGAGGTTGCACCCGCTGTGGACGTATCGTGGAGAGTGACAAAGTACAGCTGGTCCACGTTCTGGGCCCTGTGTAGATCCTGTGAGACGCTAATAATCCGAGATATTCAAATAATACGAGAGCCTTGTCGGGTGACAGATGTGACAAAGACAGGCAGTTACACCAAAGGAAGAGGACACAGGAAACTGGGTGACAGCGAGACAGGGGAAAGCAGTTAATGAACCAGTGCAGAGTAGCCCTGTGGTCATCATCATTAGTAGAATGCAGAACACTTTAGATACAGTCGTGCAAACAAACTAATAGAGGGGTCCCATTGGTCGGCTGTTTTGCAGTGAGTCTGCCTCTTGACTCAAAAGGGAAGAAGGAAGAAGAAATACGCTGTGGTGATAGGGGATTCGTTAGATAGGCTAACAGACTGGAGGCTTGTTGTGACAGAATGAGATTCCCGGATGGCATGATGCCTTCGGCGTGCCAGGGTCCGGGATATCTCAAACCGAATCCTTCGTATTTAGTAGTGCGAGGGTCAAAAGCCTGAAGTCTGTTTACTGAAGAGGTATAATTAAATTAATTCTGCAATTTGTGAGGGAGAAGCATAAGTCACATGTATCAGTATCTCAATGGAATAATGGGATGTGCAGAGGCATAAGATTGGACCACTTGTTCAAGTCTCCCAAAAGTTAGAGGATGATGAGTAGATCCCTGGAGCAAGAATCCCAGAAGTTTAATTTGCAGGCTGAGTCTGGGTTAAGAAGGCAAATGCGATGGTGGCATTTATTTTAAGGGGATAATAATAATAATAATAATAATAATAATAATAATAATAATAATAATAATAATAATAATAATAATAATAATAATAATAATAATAATAATAATAATAATAATAATAATAATAATAATAATAATACTGAACAACAAGTATATAATGCTGATGCTTTATAAGGAAACAACAAAGGCCGCACTTGGAGTATTGGCAACAGATCTGTTCCCCATATCGCATAAAGGATATGTTGTCGTTGGAGAGAGTGCAGGCGAGGTTCACAAGGATAATACTGGAAATGAAGGGGTTAACCTATGAGAAGCGTTCGGTAACTTTGGGCCTGTACGCATTGGAAGTTAGAAGAATGCGTGGTGATAGAACGATAGAACCATTGAACATTACAGCACTAAACAGGACCTCCGGCCCTTCTTGGCTGTGCTGAACCATTTTTCTGCCTAGTCCCGCTGACCTGCACCTGAATCTTATCTTTCCATACATCTCTCATCCATGTATCTGTCCAAGTTTTTCTTAACTTTTATAAGTGAGCCTGAATTTACGTCATCCCACAGCTCATTCCACACTCCCACCATTCACTGTGTGAAGAAACCACACCTCTTCCCAAATTTCCTTTAAACTGTTCCTCCTTCATCCTTAACCTATGTCCTTTGTGCTTTTTCTATCCCCTCGTCTCAGTGAAAAAAAGGCTGCTTGCATTCACTCTATCTATACCCATCATAATTATATATCGCTCTTCAATTCTCGCCTCATTCTTTTACGCTCCAGGGAATAAATTCTTAACCCATTCAAGCTTTCTCTGTAACTCAGTTTCTCAAGTCCCGGCAACATCCTTGTAAACCTTCTCTACACTCTTTTTACTATCATTCCTTTAATTGGGTGTCCAAAACTCCAAATTCGCCTTCACCATTGTCTAATATATCCTTCCTAAAACAATCCAACTCTTATACTCAATACTTTGATTTATAAAGGCCAATGTACCAATAGCTCTCTTTACTACCCTATCTATCTTTGACGCCAGTTTTTGGAAATTCAGTATCTGTATTGCCATATCCCTCTGTTCTACTGCACTCCTCAGTACCCTACCATTTACCTTGTATGTTCTAGCTTCGATTTTCCATCCAATGTGCAATACCTCACACATGTCTGTATTAATATCCATCTTGCATTTTCAGCCCCTTTTTCCATCTGATCCACATCCATCTCTAAGCTTAGTAAACCTTCCTCACTGTCCACTTCATCTCCAAAATTTGTATCATCAGCAAATCTGCTGATCCAGTTTACCGCATTATCTCCATATCATTGATATAGATGACAAATAACAATGGCACAGCACTGATCCCTGTGGCCCACCACTTGTCACAGGCCTTCACTCAGGGAAGCAATCCTCCACTACCACACTCTGGCTTCTTCCAATAAGCCAATTCCTAATCTAATTTTCTACCTTACCATGTATACCTAGCCCTTGTATCTTCCTAACTAAACCCCCATGCAGGACCTTGTCAAAGGCCTAACTGAGGTCCATGTAGACAGCATCCACTGCCTTCTCTTCATCTACTTTCCTGGCAACCTCCGCGAAAAACTCTAATAGATTGTTTGAACAATCTTGTGATATTGTTGAACCTACCGAATGTTGAAAGGGCTGGGGACGGTGGATGTGGAGGGGATGTTTCCTGTTGTGGGGATACCCAGAACATGAGGCAACCTACTCAGAATTAGGGGGCGTCCTTTCAGAATGGAAGCAAAGAGGAGAACCTGTTGTCAGAGGAAAGCGAATATGCGGAACGCTCTGCCACAAACCATGCTGGAGTCCAAGCCCGTGAATTGAGTTAGGCGGAATATGACAGTTTTCTGATTGGTTAGGGCATCAAAAATACGGCGACAAGGTCGGTTCAGTGTGATCCGTGATTAGCCATGAATGACAAATCAGATTTGATGGGCTGAATAGCCTTATGATTTGCAATGTCATCTGGTTGTATCATCTCCAACGTCAGCAAATCCATTATTTTCTAAGGGGACCAACATTGCTCATAATACAGCAAATGTGACCTCTCCAGTGCCTTGTAAAGCATAGAAAATAAACCCTTTCTCTTATATTCTGGTCATCTGGAAATAAATGCAAACACTTTATTTGTCTTCCTCACCACCGACTCCAAGTAAGTTAACTTCGAGGGAATCCTCCACCAGGACTCCCAAATTCTTTTGCGTGGTAGTTTTGTTTTTTTTTAAGAAAATAGTTCACACTTTTATTTCTTCTGGAAAATTGCATGACCGTACACTTCGAGGCACTGTATTCCATCTGCCAGTACATTTCGCATTTTCCCTATCTATATAAGGCCTGCAGCCTCTCTGCTACTTCAACACTACCTGTAGATCGGAAATGTTATGACCGATCTGCACGGACTGTGGTTTCACTATGCGGAAGTCAAACATTATTTTGCAGAGGGAGATGCAAAGGCCCAGGTTTTGGAGCTTGTTGATGAGAACTGAGGAAATGACTGTGCTGAACGCTGAGCTGTTGCCAATACACAGCAGCGTGACGTAAGCATTTCTATTGTCCTGAAGGTCCAAGGCCCAGGGCAGGGCAAGTGATGCCCTGTTCCTCGTGGGTACCATTGTCATGGGTTGGATGTATAACGAGGGAATACAGGAAGCTAGGTTCAAAATAACCTCTCCCTCAATGTCAGTAAGACGAACGAATTGGTTGTTGATTTCAGAAGGAGTAGCGGACCACACAACGCCATCTAAATCGGCAGTGCGCGGGTGGAACCGGTCAAAAGCTTTAAGTTCTTCGGGGTGAATATCACAAATGGACTGACTTGTTCTAACCAAGCAGAATCGACTGCCAAGAAGGCCCACCAGCGCCTTTACTTCCTGAGAAAGCTGAAGAAGTTTGACCAGTCCCCTAAAACTATCACTAACTTTTTATAGGTGCACTGGAGAAAGTATTCTTCTAGGGTACATCCCAACCTGGTATGGATGTTGTCCTGTCCAAGACCGGAAATAGCTGCAAAAGATCGTGAACACAGCCCAGCACATCACACAAAACAATCTTCCATCTTTGGCCTCAAACTTTACACGACACGCTGTCGGAGGTTGATGTTCCGCAGCATGCTGGTTCTGGGACCCCTACTTCTCGTGATTTTTATTAACATGGGGGTAGAAGGGTGGATTGACAAGGTTGCAGATGACACAAAGGTTGGTGGTGTTGTGGATAGTGTAGAGAATTGTCTAAGATTGCAGAGAAACCTTGATTGGATGCGGACGTGGGCTGAGAAGTGGCAGATTGCGTTAAACTCGGAGAAGTGTGAGGTGGTATACTTTAGAAAGGCAAACTCCAAGACAAAGTAAATGGCAGGATACATGGGAGTGGGGCGGAGCGAAAAGATCTGGGGTACATGTCCATGATCCCTGAAAGTTGCCTCATAGGTTGATAGGGTAGTTAAGAAAGTTTACAGGCTGTTAGCTTTCATAAGACGAAGGGTATAGTTTAAGGTTAGCGAGGTAATGACGCAGCCTTATAAAACACTGATTAAGCCATCTTATTAAGCCTTACAGGAAGGATTTGGAAGCATTGGAATGGGTAGAGAGGAGATTCACCAGGATGGTACCTGGTTTAGAGAGTATGTATTATGATCAGAGATCAAGGGGGCTAGGACTTTACTCTTTGGATAGAAAGAGGATGAGATGATACATGATAGATTGATACAAGTTATGAAGAGGAATAGACAGAGTGGACAGCCAGCGCCTCTTCCTCAGGACACCACTGCTCATTACAAGAGGACATGACTTTAAGGTAAGTGGAGGGAAGTTCAAGGGGGATATTAGAGGAATGTTCTTTTTCCTCAGAGTATGGTTGGTGCGGGGAATGCACTGCCGGAGTCAGTGGTGGAGGCAGATACACTGGTGAAATTTAAGAGACTACTGGTCAGGTATATGGAGAAATTTAAGGGGTCAGTAGTAATAAGGGAGGCATGGCTTAAGGGTCGACTGAACATTGTGGATCGAAGGGACTGCACTGGACTGTAATATTCTATGTTCTATGTTATGTAACCTGGCCCAGGATTTGAAGGTTGTTTATAAGAACTGAGGAAATGATTGTGCTGAACGGTGAGCTGTGGCCAACAAACTGCAGCCTGACGTAACTATTGCTGTTGTGCAATGGTCCAAGGCCCAGTGGAGAGCAAATGAGATTGCACCCTTTGTGGATCTATCGTGGAGAGAGACAAAGTGCAGCTGGTCTACGTTCTGGGCCCTCTATAGACCCTGTGAGATGCTAACATCCGGGATATTGAAATAATTCTTGAGGCTTACCGGGTGACAGATAGGACTTATAGAGAGGCAGTTACACCCAAGGCGGAGGACACAGGAGACTGGGTGAACGCACGGCAGGGGAAAGCGATTAATGAGTCAGTGTATCGCACCCCAGTGGTCATCCTCTTCAGTAGCAGGTATAACACTTCAGATACAGTCGGAAATACGAACTAATATCTCAAACCGAATCCTCAGCATTCGTAAATACAAGGGTCAAAAGCCAGAAGTATTTTTAGTGAAGAGGTATGATTAAATTCATACTGCTGTTTGTGATGGAGAAGCATAAGGGACATGTATCAGTATCGCAATGGAATAATGCGATTTACATCGGCATCGGAGTGGATTCGTTGTGCAAGTATCCCAAAAGATTAATTTACAGGTTGAGTCTGAGGTAAGAAGGCAAATGCAATGGGGGCATATGTTTCAATGGGAAATGAAAACCAAAAAAAAAAAGATTTAATGCTGAGGCTTTTTAACGAAACAGGAAGGCCGCACTTGGAGCATTGACAGCAGATCTGGGCTCCATATCGCATAAAGGATGTGTTGTCATTGGAGAGAGTCCAGACGAGGTGAACGAGGATAATTCTGGAAATGAATGGGGTTAACATGTGTGGAGCGTTCGTCATCTGTGGGCCTGTAGGCATTGCAAATGAGAAGAAAACGTGTTGATAGAACGATAGAACCAAGGACCATTACAGCAGAGAAACAGGCAATCCGGCCCTACTTGTCTGTGCCGAAACATTGTTTTCTGCCCAGTCCGACTGACCAGCACCTGAAACATATCCCTCAATACTCCTCTCATCCATATACCGGTCCAAGATTTTCTTAAATGTGTTAAGTGTGCCTAAACATACAACTTCATCTGAAAGCTCATTGCACACTCACAGCATCTACTGTGTGAAGAAACCACCCCCATGTTCCCTTTAAACTTTTCCCCCTTCCTCTTTTTTTCTCCTCTAGCCTCGGTTTAAAACGCCTTCTTGCATTCACTTTATCTCTATCCATCATAATTTTATATACGTCTTCCAATCTCCCCTCATTCCTCTACGCTCCAGGGAATAAATTCTTATCCAATTCAACCTTTCTCTGCAGCTCAGTTTCCGAAGACCCAGCGATATCCTTGTAAACTTCTCTGCACAGTTCCAACCTTATTAATAACCTTCCAGTAATTACGTGATCAAACCTGCACACAACACTACAATTCCTGCCTGACCAATCTCATATGTAACGTCAGAGGGTCGTATATGACATTTACAATTTCCCAGCTGATCCAAATCCCTCTCTAGGCTTTGACAAACTTCTTCACTGTCCAGTACATCTCCAGTCTTTGTAAGTTTGCAAATGCAATTTACCACATTAACATCCATATCATTGATACAGATGACGAATAACAATAGACCCGGAACTGAGACCTGTCGCACAGACACAGTCCTACACTCAGGGAAGAAATCCTCCACTACCTCTCTCTCGTTTCTCTCATTGAGCTAATGTCAAATCCAATTTTCTACCTCACCATGTATATCTAGCGCTATAACTTCCGAACTGACCTCCCATGCGGGACCTTGCCAAAGGCCTTACTGAAGTCCATGTAGGCGACATCACCTGTCTTCCCTTCATCTACCTTCCTGGTAACATCCTCGAAAAACTCTGATAGATTGTTTAAACAATCTTGTTTTACAATCTTGTGATCTTCTTGAACCTATCGAATGTTGAAAGGCCTAGGTACAGTGGATGTGGAGAGGAACTTTCTTGCGGTGGGGATATCCAGAACGTGAGGGCACATCCTCAAAATTACGGGGCGGCCTTTCAGAATGGAAGCAAAGAGGAGTGAATGTTGCCAGAGAAAATCGAATATGCGGAACGCTCTGCCACAAACCACGCTGGAGGCCAAGCCCGTGAGTAGAATTAGGCGGAATATGACAGATTTCTGATTGGTTAAGGGCATCAAAAATACGGCGAGAAGGGATCCTGGATGAGCCATGAATGGAACGGCAAATCAAATCTGATGGGCTGAGCAGCCTTATGCTTCGCAAAGTCTTCTGGTCGTAACATTTCCAATGTCATCAAATCCATTATTTTCTATGGGGACCAACATTGCTCATAATACAACAAATGTGTGACCTCTCCAGTGCCTTGTAAAGCCTAGAAAATAAACTTTTACTTTTATATTCTGGTCATCTGGAAATGAAAGCGAACATTGCATTTGTCTTCCTCGCCACCGACTCCACCTGTAAATTAATCTCGAGGGAATCCTGCACCTGGACTCCCAAATCCCTTTGAACCGTAGTTTGTTGTGTTATTTTCAAGAACTTAGTCCACACATTTATTTCTTCTCCAGGCACTTTATTTCATCTGCCAGTACTTTGCCCATTGTTTCTAATCTGTGTAAGACCTGCAGCCTCTCTGTTAATTCAACACTACCTGTAGTTCGGAAATGATGCGACCGATCTACACGAACTGTGGTTTCACGATGAGGAAGCGGGAGATGCAACGGTCCAGGATTTGGAGCTTGTCGATAAGGACTGAGGAAATGACTGTGCTGAACGCTGAGCTGTTGCCAATACACCGCAGCGTGCCGTAAGCATTGCTATTGTCCTGATGGTCCAAGGCACTGTACAGAACAAGTGCAATCGTGTTCCTTGCGGATATCATTGCCATTGGAAGGACGTATGAGGAGGGAGTACAGGGAGTTAGGTTCTAAGTTAAAGGGCAGGATGTCCGGGGTATTTTTCTCAGGATTGCTGCTCATGCCGCGCGCTGGTGAGCCCAGAACCAGGAAAACTGTACAGTTGACAGTCATCGGTTCGAACCAGTTGCGGAGGGACGTGAGCCAGATTGCCAGAACAGATTATGGAGAATTTGTGGAGGCAGATGGTTGTACCACCTCAGACGCTGTTCGGAATCATATGGTTGAACTCAGTGCAACTCTTGTACTGAGCTGTATAGATTCCAATGTGAAAAAAAACATGTAGGGAATCCGATATTAGTGTTGGCGATGAGGTAGCTGGTTTACAAATAGAGGTAATGGGTGGTCAAGAGAGCGTTTTGATCTGTGAAAATTGAGTTCAATCGGATGAGCTGCAACGTATAAGGTGGACAATATCGCCAGTACTTTGTCTATTTTCCTAATCGCTAGATGACCTGCAGCCTCTCTGTTAATTCAACACTACCTGTCGATGGGAAATGTTATTACGATTTGCACGGACTGTGGTTTCCCGATGGGGAAGTCAAACATTATTTTGCAGAGGGAGATGCAACAGCCCAGGATTTGGAGCTTGTTGCTCAGAACTGAGGAAGTGATTGCGCTGAACGCTGAGCTGTTGCCAATACACCGCAGCGTGACGTAAGCATTGCTATTGTCCAGAAGGTCCAAGGCCCAGTACAGAGCAAGTGAAATCGTGTTACTTGCGGATATCAGTGCCATTGGTAGGACGTATGAGGAGGGAGTACAGGGAGTTATGTTCTAAGTTAAAGGGCAGATGTCCAGGGTGCTGATCTCAGGATTGCTGCTCGTGCCGCGTGATAGTGAGCCCAGAAGCAGGAAAACTGTACAGCGGACAGTCATCGGTTCAGCAGGCCGGGAAGCATCAACGGAAAAGAATACTGACGACGTTTCGGGCCGAGTCCTTTCAGCAGTGACCTTGGGTCGCTAGGCGTTGAATCAGTGAGGTTAGGGATACAGAAATGCTCGGGCAAATACATCTGGTCAGAATTGTATAGAGACACCCAAACAGTGGTAAATATCTGGCCTGCAAAGTACAACGGGACACGGAAAATACATGCCAAAACGGCAATGTTGCAATCTTCATGGGGGAACTACAATATACAGGTAGATTGGGAAAATCAGGTTGGTGTTGTATTCCAGGAGAGGTATTTCTATACTGCGTGCGATTTGGCTTTTTATAGTAGTTCGTGGTTGAACCCACGAGGTATTATGGATTGGATGCTGGTCTGTCAACCATATCTTATCAGACAGCTTGAGGTAGGAGAACCCTAGGTTTAAGTGATCATAATATAAAAGTTTCATCCTTCAGTCTGAGAGGAAGAAGCTCAAATCAGCTGTATCAGTGGGGTAAAAGAGGAAGTTCCAGAGGCATGAGCGTAATGCTGGCCAGAATTGAATGGAGATGGAGGGATGGCGGCAGAAAAGCAATGTCTGGAATTTCTGTAAGCAATTCGTAAAGAATAGTACATGTACATCCCAAAGTGGAAGATCTATTCCAAAGGCAGTCTGACACAATCTTCTGCCAACATTGAAATGCAAGTGTAGGCAATTTTGTAACTGGGGAGAAAATGGAAAACACAAACGGAGGCTGACACTGAGAGAGAGTTGGGAGAACTTGTGCAGGATTCTCTGAAGGTTGATTTCCATGTTGAGTCTGTGATCAGGAAGTCCAATGCCACGTGCGCATTTATTCCCAGGGATGACCTCATTAAAACCTCTCGAATGGTGAAAGGTCTTGCTAGAGTAGATGTGCAGAGGATTTGTCTTGAGCTGTTAGAGCCAAAGACCAGAGGATACTCCCTCAGAATAGAGGGACGTTCTTTATTTACATTTTATTCCTGTCAATTACAGTGAGTACTGGCCCAGAGCCATGAATTTTCCCCATATGACACGCCACTCAATCCTGGAATCATTCTTGTGAACCGGCTTTGAACCATCACAATTTAAGCTTATCCTTGACTCGATAAGGGGCCAGAAACAGCCCACAACGCTCGGAATGAGGTCTCACCAGTTCCTGATATAGTCTCAACATTTCACACTTATTTATATATTCAGGACCACCTGGAATGCTATCATCACATTTGCCTTCTTCACAACCAATTCAACCTAAATGTTATCCTGAAAGATACCCTGCCCGATGTCTCTCAAATCCTTTTGTGTGCAAGATATTTTAGATTTCTCTGCAATCCAGTCTGTTCGTGGGCACAGGTCTCTACCAGCTCGTCATAGGGGACTAACACCTTGAGAGTGTTCACCCACCTGAAGGATGTTCTGGCGTTGAGCCCGAAACAGAGATGACAAAAGACGAGGTGTCTAGTCACCCCAGCCCTCCCTTTCACCACTGACCAACTCCATGAGTTCTGTCGTCTCCGTCCCACTCTCCCACCCCTATAGTCCTCCCAATTCAGACAGCTCTTTGCCCCACTGGACCCTTCTCCCTCAATCACAACTTACCCGACACGTCTCTGCGTGTACCGCTCCATCACCAACAGCCCTCCACAGCTCCGGCCCCAACTCAACCCCTCCTCTGCAAATCTCCCTCTCTCTGTTCACGGGAATTTTGAGACGGATGGGAGAGAGCTGGCGCCTGGTTTTACTCCCTTTATCTACCGGATATCCGTCCCTCGGTTCCGAGTCACTCCTCAGTTCTGTGTGGATAAGCCTGTCATGTGACTCCTGTCGTATGTGCAATCTCACCACGCCGGTCCCGCCCACTTCTCGGCTTCCCTTCCTTCCTCTTCCCTCTGCAGCACAACGGTTCTCAGACTCACACACACACAGACGCGCAGTCTCTGAGGCAGACTCACAAGTCAATACTTCTAGAACGGCCAGAGCTATGGAGGTGGTGGGGAAGGGAGGAATGGTGAATGGGAGAGAAGAATGGGTCAGTGGTGAGGGTGGGAATGATGCAGACGGAGGGAGTCGGGTTGGACAAGAGGGTAGGGAGGGACGAGTAGGAGAGAGGAAAAGAGGAAAGCTGTGGGGGAGGGAAGGGGAAACGACAGAGGGTTTGAAGGGGCAGAGATGTGAAGAAGGGAGACGGAGTGAACGAGAGAGAGGACGGGGAATCGGGATGGGAGAATGTGAGGGACGGCCGCGAGTTCCGAGCCGAAAAGCACCAACCCCTTCCCCATCCTCGAGAACTCGGAAAGGGAAAGTGTGATGGGAGATGTGGAAGGAGAGCGAGAGGCAATGGGAGAGAGTCAGGGAAGGAGGGAAAGACTGTGGGAAGAGGCAAAGGAGAGAGAGATAACAGATAAGAGACGAAAAATTGGGAGATGAAGTACGAGAACGAGAGGGAGTGTGTGTGTGAGAGAGATAGAGACAGAAAGAGAGTGGGAGAAAGGAGAGAGAGAGAGAGAGAGAGAGAGAGAGGGAGAGAGAGAGAGAGAGAGAGAGAAAGAGAGAAAGCGAGAGAGAAAGGAGAGAGAGAAAGACAGAGAGTACTGTGCGATAAAGAAGGGAATATAGAGGACGAAGAAGGCGAGTGTATGTTGGGAGTGTGTCCTGTGGCCAGTCACGCCCGAAATCTCTCTCCTCCCTCTATTTATCAACACCCCTGTCATTCTCATCTCTTCAACAGCCCCCTCACATGCACACAATCTTTCTCCTCCCCGCACCTCCTCCCCCATCTCTCAGTTCCTCTCTTTATCGGCCGTTCATCGGGTGTTTGTGGGCGACGGTCTCCCAGTCCGCGTTTCCTCTCCCGAAGGTCCCGTCCCTTTCAGGCGCTCAGAGACTCGATAAGATGGACGACAGCGAGACCTACGCGAATATGCGGCTCCCAAGAACGGAAGAACAAGCTCGTTCGAGAGGTGAGTGGTGCGGAGAGAGGGAGAGAGCTTACCGCTGTGGCAGACTCCGAGAGTATGAAGTAGGACAGCGTGGGCACAGCTACTCTCCATGGCTGACCCAGTGGAGGTGGGGTGGGGTGGTCGGCGGTGCTGAGGGCGCTTTGCTCGGTTTTTGACCCTATTAGCTTATGAGAGTCGCTGTGAAGTGAGCTTTGATTAGTGACTATTTCGGGAGTCAGTGAAGGGACAATGTGGCGAGAGCTTCACTGTGTTTCTGTCCAGGAAATGTGTGATAGGAATGTGTGGAGGGTGTTTCACTCTGTCCCTGACTCCGGGTGTGTGTGCTGTGACGGTGTGGAGGGAGATTCACTCTGTGTCTGACCCCGGGAGTGTGTGATGGGAAGGTGTGGAGGGAGATTCACTCTGTGACTGACCCCGGGAGTGTGTGCTGTGACGGTGTGGGGGGAGATTCACTATGTGCCTGACCCCGGGAGTGTGTGCTGTGACTGTGTGCAGGGAGCTTCACTCTGTGTCTGACCCAGGGATTGTGTGAGGTGACGGTCTGGAGGGAGATTCACTGTGTCTGACGCGGGAGTCTGTGACGTGACGATGCTGAGGTAGTCCCACCTCGATTATCACCCTCTGTGTTCTATTCCCAGAACCGGATGTATCGTACGTGGAACTTAATGTCACGGCCCTCTCGGTGCCCCGGGTCTGGAGAGATGGAGGTCAGTTTCATCATTGCTGTTTTGACTGTGTTTAGCAGACGTGTCCATTCCTGTCGAGAGATCTCAGGGCAACAGTACGGCTAACACTAATGATTCGTTGCTGTATAATAAGTCAGAGGAAACCCATTGTATAGGCCCTGATGAGGGAGATCTGTGAGAGAGTCGGTGTGGAGGGTGCGCTCTGGGACGTACGGTGAGGATTCAGCACCTTGAAGCGGGGGACCTTGTTTGGTTTGGATTGTGCCTTCGTGAGGGGATGTGTGGACAGAGCCCTGTGGAATGGGGTGAGGAGGGGATGCTGTGGGAGACGTGCACTGTGGGTGTGCCGTGGAATTTGGTGAGGAGGGAATGCTTGGGAGTGTCGCTGAGGGAAACAGGGCCATTGAGGAGGGAGCACTGTGGGGAACATGGAGCGGAGGAAACGCCATGGGGGGTGGTGGAGTGGAGGAAGATCTGTGGGAGGGTCGGTAGGAAGGGAACAACACTGGAGCCGTGGTGACGAGGAAGGCCATCGATAAGGCGAAAAGAAGACACAGCTGTGGATAAATTGAACGATACTCGAACCACTTTTCACAATCCTCTGTTCTCTCTGTCTCCCTCTCCTCCTCTCCCCACTCTCCCTCCCTTCATCCCCTACCTTCTCCCCGCTCCTGTGCCCTACCACCCTCCGCCTCACAAACTCCTCTCTGAACCTCTCCATCATTTCCACCACATTCTCCCATTCCCCTTCCCACCCTCTCTGCCCACTCTCTCTAAACTTTCTCGCCTATCAACATCCCGGTATAACTCCCCATATCTCTCTCCCTCCCCGTGCCCTTTCCTCACTCCTCTCTCCGCTCTCCAAAGCTCACCACTTTTCCTCTCTCAAGCACACTCCCCTTCCCTCACTTGTCCCACTCTCCCCTCTATTGCACACCCCCTTTCTCCCTTCCTCACTCTCGCTCTCCCTTTCGCACTTTACATTCTTCGCTCATTATCTCACCTCCCGCTATCTCCTCACCCCTCTCTTCCTGTTCTCTCCCCTTCACACCATTTTCTGCTTCGATCCCGCTCCGAACCCTTTTCTCTCTATCGGTCCCTTCCCCTTGTCGCCCTTTCGCTCATGCTTTCCCCTCTCTGACAATCTCTCTCTCTCTCTCTCTCTCTTCCGCTGCTTCTTGCCCCCACATTTCTCCGACCCTCACTCTCCTATCTCCCTCCGCTCTCTTTGCTCTCTCGTCCCTTTCCCTCTCCCCCACTCTTATCATCTCTCTTCTTCTGCCACTCTCTCCGTCTCCGCTAACCATTCACATTCCCAATTCTCTCTCTCCGATTTACCCACTCATTGCCTCTATCGCTCACCACTGTCTGCTCTTTTCCAGCCATCTCTCATCCTCTCCCCCCTGTCTTCCGCCGGTCCCTCACCTTCTTTCTCTCTGCCTCTCATCTTTTCTCCTCTTTACTTAACCCACACTTTCCCTACCCTACTTTCGCTATCTCTGCTCTCTCACTCCTCTTTCTATCACCTTCTCTCTCATTCTCCCTCGCTCTGCGTCCCAGGCTGTCTGAGCTCCACCTACGCAGAGGTGAACATTCCGAACGACGAGCACGTCATCGATGAGGATGAGGCTCCTCCCATTGCCGCGGAACCCCGCAATCTGCAAACCAATGTCCAAGCAGGTCAGAGTTAACAAATACGACGCCATTGTGGACACGTCACGTGTTATATGCAGAAGTGTTTGTATCTTTTATATACTTCAAATGTCTCTCCTTCAGCCACTTTTCTAGCATCTCGATCAACATACCGACAACCATTTGGGTACATAAACTTGTCACTTGGATACCCAATTAAATTTCTTTCCTCACTCACCTTCGCCTTGTGCGCTCTCGTCCGCGATTGCAGTTGCTGCGCCTCTCATGGTTTTGTACAGCTCAGTAAGGTCACCCGTACACTCCAACGAACAAAGCCCCTTTGTGAGGTCACCCCTAGCCCCCAAGGAATAAAGTCCTGAACTACCCGACATCACTTCACAACTCAGTCCCTCGAGCTCGGGCAACTTCCTGGTAAGTCTCCCTCTGCACTCTTTCCAGTTGAGTGGCATCTTCCCTGCAGCCGGGCGAATCAAAACTGAAAACCAAAATCCGAGTGAGTCCTCGCAGACGTCTTGTACAACTGGTGCGTGACCTCCCGACTCCCGTACTCAGTGTGACCGATGAAGGCCAGCGAGCCAAACACATTCTCTACCGTTCTATTTAACTGTGGCTCTTGTGCTCCTACAGCCTCCTTCATTCCTCAAAACTACCTGTCCTCCCGTAATGTTCATGTCGTCATTTCAATCAGCCTATTAATTAAGTCTCCCAAGTCAGTGACATCATATAGAAATAATCGGTCACAACGCAGAACCCTGTGGAAAACCACAAGTCAACGGCTGCCAACAAGGAAATACCCTTTTATCCTTACACTTTGCCTCCTGCCAATCAGTCACGGATTTATCCATGCTAGAATCTGCCTTATAATGCTCGTAACCCGTTGGACAGCCGCATGTGTGGCGCCTTGTCAAAGACTTTCTGAAAATCCAAATACACAACATCAACCATTTCTCATTTTTATATCCTGTCCAATATTCCTTCAAATAATTCCAGCAGATTTGTCAGTCAATATTGACCCATGACCTCAAGCTCTCTGCCCCTGACGTTACATCCCGGAGAGCTGTAGACAAAGTTCGAAATGTCACAGAAAACAGATTACCCTCCATGGACTGTTTGTGCACTTCCCGCCTTCACCTACCCCGGGCACACACTCTTCTCCACCTCTCCCCCACCTTATCTTGCAGAAGGTACAATAGCATGTCGCATCAGCCACAGACCGCTGTTATCAGACTATTCAACGATAGGGTGGAGTCTTGACCTCACATTCTACCTCATCGGGGCCCTTTCCACCATTTTCCCTGCCTGCCGCGCACTTTCTCTGTAACTGTGTCACTTTATTCTGTATGCTGTTATTGTTTGAAGGGGTGGTTAACAAGGCGTACGGCATGCTTGCGTTTATTATTCTAGGATTTGAGTAGATATAAACATGGAAAACCTACGGCAAAATACAGTTTCTTCGGCCCGCAAAGTTGTGCGGAATATGTCCCTACCATAGAAATTATTAGGCTTACCTAGAGATCCCTATTTTACTAAGCTCCTTGTACCTATCTAAAAGTTTCTTAATAGACCCTCTCGTATCCACCTCCACCACCGTTGTCGGCAGCCATTTTCACGCACTCACCACTCTCTGAGTAAAAGGACATACCCTGACATCTCCACTCAACCTACTCCCCAGCACCCTAAACCTGTGTCCTCTTGTGGCAACCATTTCAGCCCCGGGGCAAAAGCCTCTGACCATCCATACGATCAATGCCTCTCATCGTCATACACTCATCTGTCATTTCACCTCTCATCCTCCGACGCTCCAAGGAGCAAAGGGGGAGTTCACTCAAGCTATTCCCATAAGGAATGCTCCCCAATCCAGGCAACATCCTTGTTAATCTGCTCTGCACCCTTACTCTGGTTTCCACATCCTTCCTGTAGTGAGGTGACCAGAACGGAGCACAGTACTCAAGGTGGGGTCTGACCAGGGTCCTAGGTAGCTGCAACATTATCTCTTGGCTCCTTAATTCAATTCCGCATTTGATGAAGACCAATATACCATACGCCTTCTCAACTACAGAGTCAACCTGCGTAGCTGCTTTGAGCGTGCTACAGACTCGGACACCAAGATACCTCTGATCTTCCACACTGCCAAGAGACTTAGCATTAATACTATATTCTGTCATCATATTTGACCGTACAAACTGAAGCACTTCATACTTACCTGAGCTTAACTCCACCTACCACTTATCAGCCTCTTTCTTAATATCAGTCCGCTACAAATGGCAGGGTTTTGTAAAAAACTAGTTCGGCCGCCTCTGTACTTTTGCTTTCATTTCCTGTCGCCCCATTACAGAAGGGATGCCGAGGCTTTGGAGATGGTGCAGAAGTGGTTTAGCAGGATGCTGCCTGGATGAGAGAGCAGAGGCTGCTCCGAGAGGATGTACAGAATTGAAGGGTCTTCTCTGGATCGGAGGATAACGGGACGAAATCTGATAGAGGATTGTTAGGTTACGAAGGGAATAGATAGATAGACAGAAAGGCAGTATCTCTTTCCTCAGTCTGAAATATCAAATCCTAGATTGCATGCAACCGAAGTGAAAGGGTGTAGTTTGACCCGAGATGCAAAGAGGATGTTTGAGTTTACACACAGAGAGTGGTGGGCACCTGGAATGCGTTTCCTGGGGTGGAGATAGAGACAGAAACAATGGAGAATTTAAGGAGATTTTTAGGTAGGACAATGAATGTGATGGAAACAGAGGGATATGGCTATAGTGTAGGCAAAAGAGATGAGGGTAGTTATCCATTTGATTTTAAATTAATGTATCGGGGACAACTTTGTTGGTCGAAGGGCTGTGCTGGTCGGTCTGTGTTCTGTGCGTGAAAATAATTTACGATATCTACGAGGCAGGATGTCCTGCACACACAAAGCCGTGTTGAACACGAGGCTTCCTTGTGAGTCTTTGCCACAGACAGCACCGATCGGTGCGGAACACAACCAGTCCAGTGCGGCCGACCTGTGTTCTGTGGGCAAATCAATGGGGAGTCTAAATGGTCCATTCACCGTGAATCCCATGATTCGGCATCTTTTGAATGAAGCTCCCACAAGAAGCTCTTTGTCAAAGGCCCGTCTGCAGTCAACTCATTAGCACTCCATTGATCTGCGCGGTCAATGCATGATGTCTTTAGAAGTCTACAGTTAATAGCCTTGCCATTACACATGTCCTGTCCATTTGCATTTGACTTACCAGAGCGCAAAACCTCACACAAACCCGGGCTAAACTCCGTCGGACATTTTTGACCCGTTTCTTTAACGGATCCAAACCCACTGAATCTATAGGCGATCTTACACCTGGTGGAAGGAGAGAGCGCAGATGGTGGGTGGAAGGGAGTCCCAGTGGGGGATACGGCTGAATTCACGCACACGCCGAATGGTCTCTCAACAGGTCCGCATCAGCAGGAGCCGGAAGAGAACAACGGAAACAGATCGTACCGTAAGATCTGCCTACTCTTCCTAGTTACATTCGGTCTCATCACGGTAGTTGTCGGGTTCTCGATGATTGGTGAGTCCAAAGGGCTCCGGGTGGATTCAGATCGTATACAAACAGAGTGGGATGACGAATTAACCTAAAACCTCATAGTGAAAGTGACACGTTCCTCGACGTGACACGGAAATCCCCCCCCCCCAACCGTGACAATGACATAACCTTTACAGTTACACAACCAAGTTTCATTATCACACCAACAACCTTGTCACCAGAGACCGACAGACCCCTGTAGGTGACACAGATGTGCTCCTAACCGCGACACCGACATGACCCGCACTGTGACAGACATTACACTCATAGTGACAACAACGTATCTCTCAATGTGACATCGACATGCCCCTGGCCGTGTTACTGATACTCTCCACATGTCGACACCTTCAAATGTGACACCAGCAATCCACACAACATGACACAGACACTGCACGCTCCGTGACACCGAGATAACCTCACTATGCCTCCCATCGTCTCTCACCGCGAAGCAGAACCACCTATCACAGTGACACCGATACGTCTCTCACCACAACCGTGCCATGTCCCTCACTGTGACACGGATTCAATCATCACCGTGATACTGACGGAGCCCCGATCGTAACGCCAACAAAAAGCAGCCGGGATACTGATGCACCCGTCAGCGTGACACGGACACGCACGTCACGGTGGCAGTGTCGCCACTCACTTGTCAGTAACACTTGTCATCAACACACCGCTCAGCCCTGACACTGAAAAGCCGCTCAGCATGCTAAATAAACGGTCTGCACGGAGACAAAATCACGCCTCTGACTGTAACTGTCGTCGCCGTGACAATTGCGCGCTCCTCAATGAGCACCGTCACACCTACACGCTCACCAACTTGAATCGCGCCGCACCGCAAGGTGACAATAACACCAATTACCGGGAACACCCTGCACCAGGACGCTTGCTCACACGTCAGTATAAACGCGTAACATTCTTCACCATCTCTCTCAGTATCACAGATCCGTCAGTCTCAGATCACCTACGAAATAAAATACCACCTACTTTGGGAACAGTATTTGGAGATGACTGTGACACAGACACAATGTCGACAGCAGGTCCAAGCGCTGAACCTCTCCAAAAACGACGATCTCAAGAATCTTTCTCTCCTGAGCAACAGCTTCTCCATCTTTGCAACGAAGATCAGTACTTTCAAGAATAAATGTGCCAATTTCTGACGAGCAGCAGAGGTGAAGCATTCCCCCACGTCTATCCCCGGAAGGGATCGCTAGGAAGGGAGGGTGCGGAGGAGCTTCACTGTGTGTGTGAGGTCGGCATTGTGTGATGAAACGAGAGGTTCAGCCGCTGTAACTCTGAGCCGGTGAATGTGTCTGATACGACGCTTCCGAGGGATCATCACTCTGTGACTGATCCCGGGGGTGTGCAATGCCAGAGTGTGGAAGAAACTTCACTCTGGGTCTGATCCTGTGGCTGTGTGACGATAGGCAGTGGAGTGAGCTTCACTCCGTGTTTAATCTACGGGTCCGTGATGGAACGGATTGAAGGGAGCATCTGTTTGTGTCTGACTCCGTGAGTGAATCAGTGGGTGGTGTGGGGGGGTGTCGAGTGGCCTCAATCTGTGCCTGACTGGAGAGTCTGTGATGGATAATGTGGAGGGAACTTCACACTGTGCCTGTTCCTGTAAATCTGTGATTGGTCGTTGTGGAGAGAACTTCATTCTGAGTCTCTCCCCGGGCGTGTGCGATGGGTATGAGATTCACAGTTTTCCCTGATGACCACACCTGCAAAAGGTGCATACAGCTGCAGCTCCTGACAAACCGAGTTGGGGAACTGAAGCGGGAGCTGGATGAAATTTGGATCTTTCGGGAGGCAGAGGTAGAAATAGAGAGGAGTTACAGGGAGATAGTCAAACCCTAAGAGTCAGGAGACAGGTAGTTGGGTGACTGTCAGGAGCGGGAAGGGGTATAGACAGAAAGAGCAGAACACCTCTGTAGCCGTTCCCATCAACAATAAGTATACCGTTGTGAATACTGTTGGTGGGGACGACCTACCAGAGACAAGTTGCAGTGCTCCGAGACTGGACCCTCAGCTCAGACGAGAATGAGGGAAAAGAGGAGAGCAGGAGTTATAGGAGATTCACTAGGTAGGGGGCCAGAAAAGTTCAGTTTGTTTTCTGAGCCCGGGGGTGTGTGATGGGACAGTGTGGAGGGAAATTCCCTCTGTATCTGACCCCGGGAGTGTGCGATGGGACGGTGTGGAGGGAGATTCACTTTGTGTCTGACCCGGGAGTGTGTGATGGGACGGCGTGGAGGGAACTTAACTCTGTGCCTGACCCGGGAGTGTGTGATGGGACGGTGTGGGGGCAGTTTCACTGTGTGTCTTGACACCGGGAGTGTGTGATGGCGTTGTGGAGAGAGATTCACTGTACCTGATCCGTGCTAATGTGCGACGGGACAGTGTGGGGGAGAATCACTCTCTGCCTGATCTCGTGTGAGCGTGATGGAACCGTACAGCTTGAAATTCACTCTGTGAGTCATCCCGAGTGTGTGTGTGATGGGGAAGTGTGAATGGAGATTAACTCTGTGTCTCACTGTTCCTTTTTCCTGATTTCCAGAGCAAACGTGTTCCAAGGACTGGGTCACAAATAAAGACCGGTGTTATTACGTCTCCACGTTTGAAACATCTTTCCACAGAGCGATGCAAGAATGTTCAAACCGCGATTCAAGACTTCTCGAAATCAATTCAAGGGATGAAGCGGTATGTGTCATACCACGAAAAGCTCTCACATTACACTCCCCCGGGCTCAGACACACAGTGAAGTCCCCTTCACTATATCCCCTCAGACACTGCCGGGGTCAGACACAGATTGAATCCTCCTCCTCACCGTCCTATCACACACTCCCAAGTCAGACACAGAGTAAATCCACCTCGTTACCGTCATATCACAAGCACACG